>NC_057742.1:24940354-24995474 GCF_004010195.1 Chiloscyllium plagiosum
CACACTTTCCTCATTCCTGAAGAAGGGCTCATGCCCGAAACATCGATTCTCCTGTTTTTTGGATGCTGCCTGACCTGCTGCGCTTTTCCAGCAACACATTTTCAGCTCTCTCCAACAAAAACAGCCTTAGTTCCCTCAGCCTTTCCTCCTAAGATCTTCCTTCCATACCAGGCAACATCCGAGTAAATCTCCTCCGAACCCTTTCCACATCCTTCCTATAATACGGTGACCAGAACTGTACGCAGTAATCCAGGTGCGGCCTTACCAGTGTCTTGTACAGCTGAAGCATGACCTTGTGCCTCCAAGTCTCAATCCCCCTACCAATAAACGGCAACACACCATATGCCTTCTTAATGGCCCTATCAACCTGGGTGGCAACTTTCAGTAATTTACTGAGATCTCACTGTTCATCTACGCCACCAAGAATTTTACCATTAGCCCAGTACTCTAAATTCCTGTTACTTCTTCTGAAGTGAACTACCTCACACTTTTCCGCATTAAGCTCCATTTGCCACTTCTCAACTCAGCTCTGCACCTTATCTATGTCCCTCTGTAACCCACAACATCCTTCGGCACTATCCACAACTCTGCCTACCTTATTGTCATCCGCAAATTTACTAACCCATCCTTCTACACACACATCCAGATCATTTATGAAAATGACAAACAGCAATGGCCCCAAAATAGATCCTTGCTGCACAGCACTGATAACTGAGCTCCAGGATGAACATTTCACATCAACCACCACCCTCTGTCTTCTTTCAGCTAGCCAATTTCTAATCCAAACAGCTAAATCACCTTCAATCACAAACCTCTGTATTTTGTGCAATAGCCTATTGTGTGGAACCTTATCAAACACCCTACTGAAGTCCATATACACCACATCATCTGTTTTGTCTTCATCTACCTATTTTGTCACCTTCTCAATAAGGTTAGTGAGGTATGATCTACCCTTCACAAAACTGTGTTGACTATACCTAATCAAGTTATTCCTTCCCAGATGATTATAAATCCTATCTCTTATAACCTTTTACCCACAACTGAAGTAAGGCTCAAGGCCTATAATTACCAGGGTTGTCCCGACTCCCCTTCTTAAAAATGGGAACAACATTTGCTATACTTCAGTTTTCTGGCACTACACCTGTCAACAATGATGACATAAAGACCAAAGCTCTGCAATCTCCTCTCTGGCTTCCCAAAGAATCCAAGGATAAATCCCATCCGGCCCCGGGTCTTACCTATTTTCAGATCTTCCAAAATTGCTAAAACCTCCTCTTTGTCAACCTCAATCCCATCTAATCTTGTAGCCTGTATCTCCATATTCTCACTAACATTGCCCTTTTCCAAAGTGAATACTGACGAAAAGTATTCATTAAGCGCTTCCTCTATGTCCTCAGATTCCACGCACAACTTTCCACTACTATCTTTGATTGGCCCTAATCTTACTGTAGTCAGTCTTTTATTCCTGATATACCAATAGAGGGTGTTAGGGTTTTCCTTGATCCTATTCACCAACAACTTCTCATATCCCCTTCTGGCTCTTCTTAGTCCTCTCTTTAGATCTTTTCTGGCTAACGTATAACTCTCAACCCCCCAACTAAGCCTTCACACCTCATCCTCACATAAGCCTTCTTCCTTCTCTTGACAAAAGCTTCAACCTCTTTAGTGAACCATGGATCTCTCTCTCTCAACAACTATCTCCCTGCCTGATAGGTATATACTTATCAAGGACCCGCAGTAGTTATTCCTAGAATAAGTTCCACATTTCAAGTGTGTCCATCCCCTGCAGTTTCCTTCCTCATCCTATGCATCCTAAATCTTGGCTAATTGCATCATAATTGCCTTTCCCCCAATTATACCTCTTTCCCTGCGGTATGTACCAATCCCTGCCTATTGCTATTGTAAACATAACCGAATTATGGTTGCTGTCGCCAAAGTGCTCACCTATCTCCAAATCCAACACCCGGCCAGGTATATTCCCCAGTACCAAATCCAATATGGCATCTCCCCTTGTTGGCCTGTCTATATACTATGTCAAAAACACCTCCTGCACACATTGAAAACAAAATTGACCCATCTAAACTGCTTGAACTACAGTATTCCCTGTCAATATTGAGAAAGTTAAAGTCCCCCATAACCATTACCCTATTACTCTTGCTCCTATCGAGAATCATCTTTGCTATCCTTTCCTCTACATCCCTGGGACAATTCGGAGGCCTATAGAAAACTCCCAACAGGGTGACCTCACCTTTCCTGTTTCTTACCTCAGCCCAAACTACCTCAGTGGATGAGTCCTCAAACGTTATCTCAGCTGCTGTAATACTACCCTTGATTAACAATGCCACACCTCCCCTCCACCCCCAACCACTTCACCATCATCTCTGTTCTTGATGAAACATGTAAATCCCGGAATCTGCAACAACCATTCCTGTCCCTCCTCTAGCCATGTCTCTGAAATGGCCCCAACATTGAAATTCTAGATACCAACTCATGCTGCAAATTCACCCACCTTATTCCAAATGTTCCTGGCATTGAAGTGCACACATTTCAAACCAACATCCTGATTGCCGGTATCCTCTCACAACCTTATAAACCTATCCCTGACCTCACTACCCTCAACCGCCTGTACACTGGAGCTACCTTTTGGGTTCCCATCCCCCTGCTGCATTAGTTTAAACCCCCCTGAAGAGCATTGGGAAATTTCCCCCCCAGCAAATTCTTGCCCTCTCTGGTTCAGGTGAAGACCATCCTGTTCGTAGAGGTCCCACCTTCCTCAGAAAGAGCTCCAATTATCTAAGAATCCAAAACTCTCCCTCCTGTGTCACAAAGCTGGTCCCTTTTTTTCTAAAAGCTGTTCCTTTTCTCAACGATACTGTGTCCTTGATTTGTTTTCAGAGGGGTCATAAACCAGGCCGGATGCCGACTAGACTGGTTTGGTACAGAGATTAAAGGGTATTGGGAGACCTTTTTGTTTATATGTAAACAGATGAGACTTCAGGCCAAAGTGGTCATGTTTGAGAAGAGACCCATATAACGAAAGGGGAGTGGTCAGCTCTCTAGCTGTTCAGTTCAGTCTAGAATTCATTGGGAGTTCAACAGTGAGCTGTGTGGAACGACTTCCTCTCTCTTTCTGCCCTTCTAACTTCAACCTGTAAGCATCTGTTCCATTTTTTTAACTGTGTTTTAAGGGGATTTGTTTATTGAGAGTGTTATGTATATTCAGAACAGCATAATTAAGTCTAATATGGATAGATTGAATTCTGTAGGCGGTTCTTTATTCGGTTCTTCGTGTTTCATTGTGTAATTTTGTGAATAAACTTTTGTCTGTTTTAAAACCTGGTAGTCAACCTCGCTAACTTAATCTGGGTAATTTTTATTGTACACTTACCAAAACAAACTGCAAAGTTATGGTCTGGGCTGCCTGCTTAAGAATGTTTTGAGTGGTTTGGCCTAGTCCATGGTACCAGCACCATCCTCGCAGCCACGTGTTCAGTTCCACACTCTCCTTGTTCCTCGCTTCACTACATGGGCATGGGCAACAAACTAGAGATAATAACTCTGTTTGTTCTCACTCTAACCTTCCACCCTTGCTCCCTGAATTTCTGCCTTAGATCCCCACCTTTCTTCCTACCTATGTCGTTAGTACCTATGTGGACCACGACTTGGGGCTGCTCCCCCTCCTCCTCAACGATCCCGAAAACACAGTCAGAGACATCATGAACCCTGGCACCTGGGAGGCAACACACCAATCGTGAGTCTCTCCCATTCCCACAAAACCTCCTATTTGTCCCCCTAACTATGGAATCCCCAATGACAAAAGCTCTGCTCCTCTTCCCCCTTCCCCTCTGAGCAACAAGGATAGATTCTGCACCAGAGACCTGTGCCTAATTGCTTACCCCTGGTATGTCCCCCCGCCAAACCGTATCCAAAATGGTATATTTGTTGAGGGGAACCACCACAGGAGATCCCTGCAATGCCTGCTGGTTCCCTTTCCTACTTCTGGCGGTAACCCACCTCCCTTCTTCACATGGCTGTGGAGTAACAACCTCCCTGTAACCCCTTTCAATAACCCCCTCCACCTCCTGAATGATCCGAAGTTCATCCAGCTCCAGCTCCATGGCTCTTGAAGAGCTGGACTTGGGTGCACCTCCCACAAATGAAGTCAGCAGGGACACTAGAGGGTGACCCTTATCTCCCACAAAGTGCAGGAGGAACATTCTATTGCCCTATACTCCATTCCCACTATTCCAAATTCCCAAATAGACCGCTGAAAGAAATGAAACACGAAAGCAAACACTTATCACTTTACCAACTGATGATATGTGACAGAATCAGATGAGAAGTGCATCAGGACCTATCTTGACCTGAGGAGTATCTTTTATGCTTTTGCCAAAGGCTGAGGTGATTTCTTGCAAGGCATCAGTAAATTGCCATTTAAATTGGATTATAATTTAGTAAAGCCTTATTAATGCCACAGCTCACCTCATTTATATTCAGCTTCCTATCTTACCAAACGCGTCAAGAAAGCTAAATAAATCATGACATGGAAATTAAAGTGTGTATCTGATAAGTTCAGCTCTATGCTGAGTGTGAGGAGACTCAGTGTTGCTCAGCATCAAACAGCATCTCAGGGCATGATCTGTGGGCACCAGCCCCAGGCACCTGTCATCCACAGAAATTGGCATCTGGCAGTTCTCAATCCTTCACAGGCCTAATGCAACCTCAGGTCACTGGGGTAATACAGACTGGTACAACGGAAATTGGCATTGAAATTCAGCAGCAGGGATACTTTGCATGAAGAGCTGGGCATCCATCTATGTGGCATGGTGTCTCAGTGATTAGTATGACATGCCTCACAGTGCCAGAGACCTGGGTTTGCTTCCACCTTAGGGTGACTGTCTGTGTGGAGCTTGTGCGTACATCCTGTGGCTGCATGGGTTTCCTCCCAAAGTCCAAAGATGCGCAGGCTAGGTGGGTTGGCCATGCTAAATTATTCATAGTGTTCAGGGATGTGCAGGCTAAGTGGACGTGCCATGGAAAATGGGGGTTTACAGGGATTAGCTAGGGAGATCAATAAGGGTGATGAATTTAGAGCATGGCTCAGTACTGGGAACTATAATGTTGTGGCCATTACAGAGACTTGGATTTCACAGGGGCAGGAATGGTTGTTGGATCTTCCAGGGTTTAGATGTTTCAAAACGAATGGGGGGGGGGGGAGCAGGTAAAAGAGGTGGGGGCTGGGATTGCTAATCAGGGATAGTATCACAGCTGCAGAAATAGAGAAGGGTTTGTCTGCAGAGTCAGTATGGGAGGAAGTCAGACACAGGAAAGGTGCAGTCACTTTATTGGGAGTTTTCCAGAGACCCCCCCAACAAAGACACAGAGGAGGAGATTGGGAGGCAGATTTTAGAAAGCTGCAGATGTAACAAGGTTGTTGTCATGGGTGACTTTAACGTCCCTAATATTGGTTGGAACCTCCTTGGTACAAATAGTTTGGCTGGAGCAGTTTTTGTCAGGTGTGTCCAGGAAGGATTCCTGACTTAATATGTAGATAGGCTGACTAGGGGGGAGGCCATATTTGATTTGGTGCTTGGCAATGAATCAGGGCAGGTGTCAGATTTCTCAGTGATAGTGATCACAACTCCTTGACTTTTCTTATACTCATGGAGAGGGATAGGGGCAGATGGGTATGGGAAAGTATTTAATTCAGGGAGGGGGAATTACAATGCTGTAAGGCAGGAACTTGGGTGCCAAACTTGCACCCAAGAGATGTTCTCAGGGAAATGCATAACAGAAATGTGAAGGTTATGGACCACTTGCTGATAGCGCTGGATAGGTTTGTCCCACTGAGGCAAGGAAGGGATGGTCGGGAGAAGGAGCCTTGGGTGACAAGGGCTGTGGAACACCTAGTCAAGAGGAAGAAGGAAGCCTACTTAAGGTTGAGGAGACAAGGATCAGACAGGGGTCTAGAGGGTTACAAGGTGGCCAGGAAGGAACTGAAGAATGGATTTAGAAGAGCTAAAAAGTGGCATAAAAAGGATTTTGAGGGCAGGATTAAGGAAAACCCTAAGGCATTCTAGACTTATGTGAGGAACAAAAGGATGGCCAGAGTGAGGGTAGGGCCAATCAGGGATAGTGGAGGGAATTTATGCCTGGATTCAGAGATAGGGGAGGTCCTTAATGAATACCTTGTTTCAGTATTTACTAGTGAGAGGGACCTTGTTGTTTGTGAGGTCAGCGTGAAACAGGCTGATACGCTCAAATAGATTGATGTTAAGAAGGAGGATGTGCTGAGAATTTTGAAAAACATAAGGATAGATAAGACCCCTGGACCAGACGGGATATACCTAAGGTTTCTATAGGAAACAAGGAAAGGGATTGCTGTGCCTTTGGCGAAGATCTTTGTGTCCTCACTGTCCATTGGAGTAGTGCCAGATGATTGGAGGGTGGCAGATGTTATTCTCTCATTTAAGAAAGGGAATGTGGAATTACAGACCAGTCAGTCCTACGTCTGTGGTGGGCAAACTTTTGGAGAGGATTCTGAAAGACAGGATTTATGATTATTTGGAAAAGCATAGTTTGATTAGAAATGGTCAGCATGGCTTTGTGAGGGGCAGGTTGTGCCTCACAAGCCTTATTGAATTCTTTGAGGATGTGACAAAACACATTGATGAAGGGAGAGCAGAGGATATGGTGTGCATGGATTTTAGAAAGGTGTTTGATAAGGTTTCCCATGGTAGGTTCATTCAGAAAGTAAGGAAGCATAGAATACAGGTAAATTTGGCTGTTTGGATACAGAATTGGATGGTCCATAGAAGGCAGAGGGTGATGGTAGATGAAAAGTATTCATCTTAGAGGTTGGTGACCAGTGGTGTTCTGCAGGGACCTGTTCTGAGACCTTTGCTCTTTGTAATTTTTATAAATGACTTGGATGAGGAAGTGAAAGGGTGGGTTAGTAAGTTTGCCAATGGCACAAAGGTTGGTGGAGTAGTGGATAGCGTAGAGGGCTGTTATAGGTTGCAACAGGACATTGAAAGGATGCAGGGCTGGGCTGATAAGTGGCAGATGGAGTTCAACCTAAAAAAGTGTGAAGTGTTTCATTTTGGAAGGTCAAATTTGAATGTAGAATACAGGGTTCAGGCAGGATTCTTGGCGGCGTGGAGGAACAGAGGGGTCTTGGGGTCCATGTCCATAGATCCCTCAAAGTTGCAACTCAAGTTGATAGGGTTGTTAAGGAGGCGTATGTTGGCTTTCATTAGCAGCAGAATTGAGTTTAAGAGCCGCAAGGCTATGTTGCAGCTCTCTAGAGCCCTGGTTCGACCACGCTTGGAATATTGTGTCACCTCATTAGAGGAATGATGTTGAAGCTTTAGAGAGGGTGCAAAGGAGATTTACCAGGATACTGCCTGGACTGCAGGGCATGTCTTATGAAGAAAGGTTGAGGAGCTGAAGCTTTTGTCATTGCAGCGAAGAAGGGTGAGAGGCGACTTGATCGAGGTGTACAAGATGATGAGAGGCATCGATAGAGGGAATAGTCAGAGACATTTTTTCCAGGACAGATATGGCTATCACAAAGGGGCATAATGTTAAGGTGATTTGAGGAAGGTTTCAGGGAGATGCTAGTGGTGGTAGCAGAGTTAGGTACATTCAGGACATTTAGCAATTCTTGGATCAGCACATGGATGACAGTAAAATGAAGGGCATGTAGGTTAGCTTGATCTTAGAGTAGGATAAAAGGTCGGCGCAACATTGAGGGCCTGTACTGCACTGTACTATTCTATGTTCCATGATCACACAGATTTGTCCAGGCTGGATCTTTGAGCCGCCTGCCTACTCTATTTGTGCTTGTTTCAAGAATTTACCTGCATGCTCCCTGCATCCATGCCTTCCTATGACATGGCATGCCATGCCTGTTGGTGTATTGGTACTTAAGCCAGAGCTAAAGGCTGTCAATACTGCTGCACCCAAGTGCTGTTCTGCACAGATACACAGAAAGGTGGCCTGTCATTAGGGATCTGTTTGGGGTTGGGGGCGAAACCTGGCTGTTTAGCACAAATGAGACATCAATCTAACAATGACAGCATGTGATAGCTATCTGCCCAATAACCACACTGCACACATATTCAACTAAGTAGTCATGTTGGAAACTGGCTAGTCTTCAGTCCAGTCAGGGAATGTCGGGGAGTGGAGTGGGAGGTATTGTAACTGTTGGTCAAGGGCTCCACATACTGTCAGTTAGGGTCATTGTCCTCACCATGTCCAGAGATTTGGCCACTGTTATTCATCAGCTTGGGATGCTCACCATCAAGGGATCTATTGGACTACAGTACATCCTCTGGGCCAGCACTGAGGGCAAGGATCTGGTCAGTCATGTCAATCAAAGGTCCTGCAGGTCAGTTCAATGATAGTTAAGAAGGATACAAAGGGAGAATGGGGAATCACAGCTAAAAGGGGTTGTGGAGTCAAGGATGCGAAGGGAAAGCAGACACATGCATGGAGGTGGAAACAAGGCCGACAGTGGCAGAAACTGAAGAGGGTATGGGGAATAGAATCAGAGGCTATGGTGGTGGTGGAGGTGTTGACAATGTCCATCACCGTGACCTCCACATGACAACCATGGAGAAGCATGATGGGAATCATTGTACTATAATGTTGGGGCTCAGGTGACAGGGAGGACAGTGGAGGCAACGTTCATTGTAGTGTGTCTCCATTTGTTGAGAGGTATGGCACAGAAATGAGATATTGCAGTATCGGCACATGAATGGTCCCGTGGAGGGGGCAGGGTGGTTTGTAAGCTGGTGACCAGGTGGAACCTGATGTTGACATTGTCCATGGTGAGCTGTGTTCCCTGCCATTCTCTAGAGGTGAAATACAACTGGAGAAATAACTGAGACACTGTCCAAGGTGGGCAGAATCAGTGTCAGTTTGCTGGGTGTAAACACACGATCAACTTCTGCTGGACATTAGGACTTTGAAGGGCAAAGGTATAAAGCATCTGGTTGCAAACTCCAGCTGCAGTTTATTTGCAAATATTCCTTTGCACTTTGGCTCCTTCACAGTGTGTATTGTGGATGTGTCAAATGATGGGGGTGAAAAGCAGATTGTACCATGCCATTAGTGCTGGCCTTATTGTTACCCCATAATGCAGTAATACAGCAAAGTACAGCAAAGAACAGGCCCTTAGGCCCACGATGTTGTGTCGAGACTTAATCCTAATGTAAAATATAGTAACAACCTCAACTCACTGCTATCCATGTGCATGTCCAGCAGTCGCTTAAGTGTCCCCATTGAATGGAATTGAATGAACAATTGACTGGTATTGGAATGGAAGAGGGTCATAATGCAGTAGGCAAATGCTTTTTTTGGGGAATATGCTGTGCCCTCATTCTGCATTACAACTTCAGATTGGTGTATGTGCTGTGACCAGAGGCTTGGTGAAATGAATGACAGGGCTGCTGAACATCTGCTTTTGCATTTTGTAGTGGTCTGTAGCCCTCCCAGCATAGTCCAGGAAGGGTGTGTCAGGTCATCATATGGTGATCTGCATGATTGGAGCAAGGATCAAGGTGATATGATAGATGCTGAGGAGCCAGGAGAATGGGACCAGCTGCGAGAGTGCATTTCTGGGTGGAAATATATTGTGCTTCCTGCATATCCCTATGTTAGCCAATTATCAATCCAATTTCTTTCACATTGCAGGCCAGGAATCTCTCCTGCCCTTACTACCAGCTACTGCCGTAGGTAGCAAGGACTAATATGTTGAAACTTAACCTATTTGGTCATGTTATCAACTGGTCATCAAGTCCTGGATAGTGACTCAAAGCTAAAGCTTCAGGCTGAAAGGCTGGGACGTTAGCAATGTGTCACACGACCTCTTTAACATCAATCTAAAAGGGACAACTCAATTTTCCAGAATTTTCTGGAGTAGTTCTTAAACTGTCCACTAGAAGCACATCCTGACCTCAACAGTGGTCATTTCCTACAAGTGGATTAAATATCTTTAGATGTTTCTGCTAACTGCACTTTTTTGTAAGTCTTCAATGAGGGTCCAAAAATAAAAGTTCTTTCAGCACAAGGACGTTATCAAGCGCATTTTGAAAGATTGAGTTAAAAATGTTGAGTAGCTAAAGTACAGAATTAACCCACTTCAACAAAAGTACTGTTTTGCATTTTGACTAATTATTTTCAGTAATTAAAATCATTGTATTTATTGATGATGGATTGACAGTGTGATTTAAAGTGCTTGTATTTTGTTATAAGATCATTTCCAGAAGCATTAGTTAAACTGTGTTGAATATGAAGGAGTCCTGATTGATGAGCTAATGGGGCAGGTGGGGATGGGAGAAGTGGATGGTAATTAGCAGGTAATTTCCTAGCCCATGTTTGATTTGGTGACATGGGTCCAAAGTCAATGTTGACAACTGCCAGAGCAATTTGCTCCCAACTATATGTAACCATGCCATTAGCAGGTCTGTCCTGCCAGTGTGACAAGGCAAACCCGTGGATTCTGATGGTGGTTCATCTAACATTTTCCGTAAAACCAGACTAACGTAACAGCTTTATAGTACTGGAACATTGTCAGGCACTTCTCGGGAACATTTTAGAAGCAATGTGTGCCACTTATCAGGTTAGATAATCAAAAGCTTGGTCAGAGAGGTAGGTTTCATGGAGCGACTTAAAGGAGGAAAGCAGGCTGGAAAAGCAGAGGGTTTTTGGAAGGGAATTCTAGAGATCCCTTCCACACACAGAGAAATGCAAATTGAGTTGCAAAAGAGACCAGAATTTGAGTATCCCAGATATCTCAGAAGGTGTAGGGACTAGGGGTGATTATGGCGATAGGGAGGGGGTGAAAACCGTGGAGTGATTTGAATTAAAATGAAGATGTTGTTTAGTGGGAAGCCAGTTTAGGTCAGTAAGCGCAGAGGTAATAGAGAATTGGGAGCATCACAGAGCAAATATGTTGAATTATTCATGAAGAAATAGGAATGAATTGTTATAGGGATGTACAATAGGGTGTTACATTTCATTGCTGCACTGCAGTCATGTGCCCATTAACAAGGAATCAGCGCGCAGTGAGATGAAAAGAAAATACACTTGATGAAGCGCCAGAGTTTTGAGTCTATAGTGTGATAATTGTGTACATGTGGGAATCGGATTAAACAACAAAATAGCTTGAGGGATGAAGAACTAGAACGAGAACCAATTATGTAGGCACATGAACCTACAGCATGTTTGTAGTATGCGTGAAAAACATGTTTGCAAATATTGCAATGTAAATATATATTTACAACCAAAAATCTAAAAAATATTCATCACCTGTCAGTTTCCATTGCATTCCCAAAGGATGGGTACTGTGGTATTTTCTCAGTGGGAATAGCTGTGATATGATTTTCTCTGACATTATTATTGATATTTCCTCAGTAATTCCCTGCTGCTGAATAGTCTTGTCTTTATCTTTCTTTTGTGGACCAAATTTTCATCTGAAAACTGGTGACTCTTCTGCAATATTTTAGCAATTCCCACACTGAGTACTGGTACATCCTATAAATTATGATTTACTGCTCCAATATGTGGAGTGGTTCCGCAGTCCATAGTCATAGAGATGTACAGCACAGAAACAGAGGCTTCCAGATGCCTTTTAAATGCTGATATTGTACCAGCCTCCACCGTTTCCTCTGGTAACTCATTCCATGCACGTACCACCCTCTGCGTGAAACAGTTGCCCCTTAGGTCCCTTTTATATAATTCCCCTCTCACCCTAAACCTATGGCCTCTAATTCTGGACTCCCCCACCCCAGGGAAAAGACTTTGGCTATTTATCCGAGCCATGCCTCTCATGATTTTATAAACCTCTATAAGGTCACCCCTCAGCTTCCGACACTCCAGGTAAACAGACCCAGTCTATTCAGCCTCTCCCTGTAGCTCAGATCCTCCAACCCTGGCAACATCCTTGTAAACCTTTTCTGAATCCTTTCAACTTTCACAACATCCTGCCCATAGGAAGGAGTCCAGAATTGCATGCAGTATTCCAAAAGTGACCTAACCAATGTCCTGAACAGTGGCAACATGACCTCCCAACTCCTATACCCAATACTCTGACCAATAAAGGCAAGCAAACACCTTCTTCACTATCCTATCAACCTGTGACTCTACTTTCAAGGAACTATGAACCTGCCCTCCACGGTCTCTTTGTTCAGCAACACTCCCCAATACCTTACCATTAAGTGTATAAGACCTGCTCTGATTTGCTTTTCCAAAACGCAGCATCTCTCATTTATCTAAATTAAACTCTATCTGCCTCTCCTCAGCCCATTGGCCCATCTGATCAACATCCTGTTGTACTCCAAAGTAACCTTCTTTGCTGTCCTAACCATCTTCAAAGTTACTAACTATACCTCCTATGTTCGTAGAAAGTGTGGGTCAGAGAAGTGGTTGTGCAATGTTGTAAACCAATCTCCAGCCTTCACTCCTTTGACTGCACTTTCTTTTGGAACTTACCATACTGTGTGACTGAAGTGAGAGGTGACTACCATAGATTCTTCAAAGTTAAAAATCACACAACACCAGGTTATAGTCCAACAGGTTTAATTGGAAGCACTAGCTTTCAGAGCGCCGCTCCTTCATCACCCCCCAGCACCAGCATCTCCATATCATAGATTCTTCAGTTTTACTATTTTTGGGATGAAATGCATCAAAATTCAGTGGGTGCATTTTTCCCTTTCCTGGTAGCAAGATATGGGTAAATAATTGGGTAAATTGGCTGAGACAGAAATTCACACCCTCTTCCCCACCTCTGCAATAAGTACTGGGGAGATGCTTCACAGGTAGCCTTCTTGTCTCACCAACAATTAAGGCCCTTAAGTGGTCAATTAATGATCACTCTTTAGGGTGATTACTTTCCAAAATGGGAAACCATGGCAACCTGTCAACTGGATTTGACAAGGGACCTGCAATCACCCTAATCTGGGTGAGTGGGGGACAAGAAGATGACCTCTAAAAGCCAAATCTAAATGCTTTGCCTCCAACCCAGATGGCCCAACACCTCATAACAGGAAGCTAGAAAAGACTTACCTTCTTGCTGCTAGAGGTGGAGGCCTCAATCAATGGGCTGTAAGATTTGGAAACTGGCCACCTCTGATTGGCCTGCAGCTGTGGGTGACTCAAGTCACCAGTACTGTGATGCCTGATGGGGTAAGATATTTGCCCTGACTCGACTGTGAGCTCTTAATGAGCTGATTGGCAGGCAGATGGGTGAATTATCTTATCATGCGGCTGATGTGTTAGTTGCCACTGCCACACTTGGAAAAAAATTAGAAAATTCTGCCCAAGTCATCAAAATTCAGCTTCCTGTATTGATTCAGTTATAAATGGATGTTTATTCATCCCAAAGTGGAAGCTTGGATCAACTGCCTGTTCACTTTATCCTATGTTGAGCTCCAACAGTTTATGTCCAAACTGTAAGAGTGATAAATTCCCTGATAAGTTTTTTTTTCGTAAGTGTTGTGCAAATTACCAGCAGTTGTTTACTTCTTGTTGTTCCAATACAGAAACATGTTGAATTTTGTGTAACAGGAACTGATTGAAATTTTCTTGCAATTTTGATGAAACCTGAACAGGCACTATGGGCATAAAATAGACCAAGTGTGCCCATTTCACTGGCATAAAAACTCGTGCAACGTGTCCTGATTTCAGTGGAACCCCAAGAAAAATATCTGAAGTTGTTCGGGATCATTCTTTTCATGTTACTGATGGCTGCTGGTTCTCAAATTCTCAGCCTGAAGGCAGGTCCCACCCAGACTTCCATGATCTCCACCAAATGGAGAGGAAGGACGCAAGTCTGCAATCCATCAGAGATGGGACAGGGGTCAAATCCCATGGTGTTGTCCCCAAACTGATTACCACTAGGTTTCCAGCCAACTGAGCAAACTGCAGAAATCCCTGCCATCCCAAGGAAATCACGTTGCTGTTTCATTGAATATTGTCGTTTGGAATTATGGATAGTGATGGTAGAGACTCCAATGATCAGCAATCTCTCCCATTCTGACTGTCTGCCATCACGTATGTTGGAAAGGTCTACTTGCTGATTCTCAAACCATATGGGTGTGTTACAAACACACATTCCTTGGTCATCAAACCAGAGTGGGATTTAAATGCAGAATTTCTGTCTCAGAGGCTGGGACAATGCTCACTGCACCTCAGCACCTCCTATTAGGCCTCATATATATGATAGCACTAGTAGCTATTATAGGTCACTTTGCTTGTTAGACATGAACGGGGCAGGGTCACGTCTTCTCTCAGCATTCTTTTGTTACAATGACCTGAATATCTGCTGCCAAATATATATATATTTTAAAGGTAATTTTATAAAGCAGTCTGCAGATCTCATCAGGATCACAATTTGCCCACAGTCATTTCAACTCCCACCCCTCTTCTGCAGAATATACCCAACCCATTGTTAGCAATGCAGCTCAAATTTGATTGACCTTTTGGTGGTGGATCGGGTGACAATGTGACAGAGTCTGCTAAGATTATTTCACTGAGCCTCAAGATCCAGTTTCTCATGAGCCATTGGGCACTCAGTAATTGGCCTCAACAGCACGTTAGGTCGATGAAGTCAGCAGAACTGAAAAGAATAATCAAAGCTGAACACTGCTGATACCGTAAACCTTAAATGAAAACAAACACCGCTGGAGGAACTCAGCAGATCTGGCAGTGTCTGTGTGGAGAGGAACAGAATCAATGTTTTGAGTCTGATATAATTTTTCTTCAGAACCACTGCTACCAGATCTGCTGAATTTCTCCAGCACTGTCCATTTTTGTTATTGAACAGAATACACTCTTCTGAACGGTCTACAGCGCATTCGCATCTGATAATCTAATTATTTCCTTAATTATTATAAACCTTTTCACTTCCATATTGGACAATGTTGTTCAGTATGAAAACCTGTTTCAATTCCACTTAGAAACAGAGAGAAGGACAATTGTTTTACATCATATAAGCAAATTATAAGGAGAAGCTATATTGCAAATTTCCATACAGTGCAGTTTTTGATTCCATTTAGGTTTCTGTTTTGAAAAAAGCTGTGACGATCTCCCTATGTCTGGACCATTGAGTCTATGTTTAAGTCTCTCCTGTGCTGGAAATGTGTTGTAATATATCTAAGCAGATTGGTTCAAAAGTATTAACAGCTATTTAATCTTTGTTTTTAAAAAGTTCATTCATGTGGGGATGTGGGTAATATTGGCAAACCTTGATTTGTTATCCATCCCTACTTTCATAAATACAGGATGTGAAGTTTCAGCTGAATGGAGTTTTCTAATTTAATCTAATACATATTTACAAACATGTATAATTTGCATAAATCCCTTCACCTAAGTGGCTTGCTAGGCCATTTTCAACGACAGTTAAGAGTTAACCATATTTCCGTGGGTCTGGAGTCAAACATAGGTCAGACTAAGGAAATAATGGCACTAAAGACAGTTCAGACGATATTCAGTAGGCTAATTTCTGGGATGGCTGAATAGATTAGACTTTAATCATTGGAATTTATAAGTTGCGGAGGTGGGGGCGTGATCTTATTGAAACATCCAAGATTCTGAAGGGGCTTGACAAGGGAATATCAAACTTGGAGACGTAGCGATATAATAAGAGGACACTGATTTAAAATTCAGATGTGAAGGAATTTCTTCTCTCACAGCGCAGTGAATGTCTAAATTTCTCTGTCCCAGAGAGTTGTGGAAGCTAGATCATTTAAATCATTGACAGAACAGATGACCTGAGAAGGCAATGCCCTAATGGTATTATCACTGGACTATTAATCCAGAAACCCAAGTAATGTTTTGGGGCCATGGCAGAATTCAATGAAATAAAAATCTGGAATTAAATGATGACCACGAAGCCATTGTCGAATATCAGTAAAAAACATCTTGTTCACTAATACGCTTTAGGAAGCGCCATCCTTACCTGGCCTGGCCTAGATGTGACCCCAGACCTACTGCAATGAGGTTGATTCGCAACTTCCCTCTGGACAATTAGGGCTGGGCAATAAATGCTGACCTAGCCAGAGATGCCCACATCCCCATGATTGAATAAAAAATAGGTGAATAGATTTTACAAATATCAAAGTGTTGAGGGGAATGATGAAATGGCATGAAAGTGGAAGTGAGGCTTGTGGCAGATCAACCAGCATCTCACAGAATAGCAGCAGGCCTAAATGACTTAACGTAGCTGTTATTTCTTAAGTCCCTTCCCTATGGACTTAGTGAACCAGAAGGGTATATACAACTATTACTAGTAGTTTCCTCATCATCCTCAGTGAAACTTGCTTTCAGGCCTAGATTTCATTGGATTTAAGTTCTGCCAGCTGCCATTTGAACCTGTTCCCCCAGACCAACAGCTTGAGTAGATTACTAGTCTAGTAACATGACAATCACATCATCATCTCCCTCATAAATATGGACCATTCACTCATTTATATTGGAGGATGGAAATCTTCATGGAGAGATTGGACCCCCTCAGTCTGAAAAGTAAAGGGTGTTCCTGCTTGTGCAGAGCCTGAATGCTACGACCCAATCTTATAACCAACCAGGTTGTTAAGCTCAGGTCATCATTTCCATCTGCATTGTTCTACCTCTGAGAACTGTCATCCAATCAAGTGTCTTGCCATTCTCTAGTCCCAGCACCACCACCAATGCTGACCATTGCTGGGACTGCATCCAAACCTCATCAAGAAACATTGTGGAAACTAGACTGCAAGGTAAATGGGGTGGCTTTGCTGGGCTTGTCAAAGCTGGGCTTGTCAAATCTAGGCTTGTCAAAGGGTTGAGGACCGCAGTGGGAAGTCAGAAGGTAGTGTAACCTAGTAGCCTGGTAAACGGCCATTAATTGACTACATCTGAGTACACCTTAAGGCACCGCCCCCACCAACCCACCCTCAACTCCTGGAACCTTCCCTTGCCTCCTCAAGAGGTGTAAAACCTGCACCCACACCTCCCCCTCACCTCTGTCCAAGGCCCAAAAGCATTTTTTTCACATCCTGCAGATATTTTTATGCACATGAAACATCTGTCTCTGTTGCTCTCAATGTGATCTCCTCTAAATTGGGGACACAGGACACCAATTTGCAAAACATTTTAGGGAACATCTCTGGGACACACGTAGCAAACAATCCCACTACCCTGTGGCCGAACACTTCAACTTCCCCTCCCACTCTGCTAAGGACATGCAAATCCTGGGCCTCCTCCACCACCACATCCAAGCCATCAGACACCTGGAGGAAGATCACCTCATCTTCCACCTTGGGACCCTTCAACCACACGGCATCAACATTGACTTCATTATTTTCCTAATCTCCCCTCCTCCCTTCCCAGATCTAACCCTCCAACTTGGCACTCTTGAACTGTCCTACCCATCCACTCCACCCTCCCCACCAACTTATCACAATCACCTCCCACCTACATTTACCTATCACATTCCTAGCTACCTTCCCCCTACCCTGGCTCATTTATTTATCTCTCAGTCCCCTTCCCACTCCATACTACTGATGAAGGGCTTATGCCCGAAACGTCGACTCTGCTCCTCCTTGAATGCTGCCTGAGCTGCTGCACTTTTCCAAAGCCACATTTTTTGACTATCTCAGAGCAAAGGCAGGCAGGTCAATCAAGGGTTTCCCTGCAGTTGGTAAAATTCCAGCATAGGTGAGCACGATGGCCTGTCGTGCCACCTAACTTTATGCCGGTCACTTCTAGAGAGGATGTGAAAAATTCCAGCCAGAGGTTAGCTGTTTTTAAATTGTTTACATTTAAATAACAGACATTCTTTTGCAATCCCATACTACCTCTAATAAAATAGTAAAAATTCGTGAAAGAAATATAAATAGCAATGTTAATAAGCAATGAGCTATTTTTCGTAATGTGCAATCTCAGGAATGAAGGCAACCAGTCAGGTCTTCGCAAAAACGCACCATTATCTTTAATAGGAGAAAGTAAACCTGCAGAAAGACAGGTCAGAAATTTCTGTTGCAAATAAATCTTTAAATTTAATCATGTAATAATCCTGTATTTTTTTAACAGAAGTTCTGAACAGACTTATTTTCACTTCAATGTTCAGGAGATGATTTTTTTTTGTTCTATCAGAGGCTGGTATGGAAACTTAAGTTATTGCCTATTCTTGTTCTTCTTCATGTTTCGAGCAATCCCTCATCTTCACATATTATAAGGCCATCTCTCAGTGCTATTTGTGCACTGTCAGCTTGTCTGAATTTGTTGATCAGTGTTTATGAGTCTTCTAGCTCGGCAAATATGCACCATTGAAAGTTACTGCTCTTGGTTTTCCTGAAGTTATTTTTTTGGATTCAGTCCTTTCTCTTGATAAAATTCCATCTTTCACAAAATAATAAACACTGAAAACGTATCTCCCATTCAAGCAGAATGAGGCCTGCACTCTCCGAGAGATGCAACCTCCAAATTAACACCAAGTTTCCGACTGAGTGCACTATTGGTTTAAGTGTGAAGAACATAAAAGCATGAATTATTTATAGGCAAATATAATATTTCAAAAGCTATTTTTTTTAATCTAACTTGGATTAGTAAAATATATGAAATATTCCTAACTATTCATGTTAAATAGACATTTTTGCCGTAACTCAGGAACTGCAAGATTTTTCTCATTCAGACTTCAGCAGGGTAATCTAGTGTTTTTCAATGTACTTGGATTTATGTACATTTTTCATGATTTTAAATGCATGTTAGGTAAAATTAAAAGCCTCATTAGCTCAGACTTCATGTCTTATACTTAAAAACATTGGAGAACATGCTTAATTTATTCTGAAAGATTACACATTAATTGTGTTGATTGTCATGATTGATGGATGATAGAAAACAGACTTATTTTAATTAGGAATTAAATGCTCAACTGTTCAACAGAAATGCTTTTGCAATTGGGTCCTGTAAGTATTACCTTGACCTGTTTACCCACTATTTGAAATAGTCAGGACTGATGTTGAAATAATGGAACATAGCAAATAAACAAATCTTAAAAATATGGCAAAATAAATAGCCAGGGATTTCCAGTCTAAACTCCAGTTTTCAAAAGACATTTGATGTGATTCCACAAATATTGTCAACAGAAATGAAAATTGACTTAGCAACAGAAAATGAGGGACAATTATAAACAATCAAAGTTGTACCTTGGGGGCATTGATGAATACATGGCAACATTGGTTCTCAATGAACAGGATCAATTTCCGTCACTGGGCCATCACTAAAACTGCTCTTACATATTTGTGGGATAACTCAAACAATGCTGCATGTTTCTGAGGAATGTCTCCTCCACAGTTTAAGTGGGTCACTAATCACCTTAAGCTTAACAAAATAGGAAGCAATCATTTGGCTTCGATGGTGTGCATTCGTTCAAACAAATAAGTCAGTGATTAGTTGATTTCAACAGGAGTCTTTTTTAAATAAAATCTGCAGCACAGAAGAAAACCATTCAAGCAATTATGCTTGTGTATTTGGAGGACTATCCAATTATCCCAATTCTCTTCTCTTTTCCTATATAAACATCTTGTATCTGTTTCAAATTCACCTTTTCAATTCACCTTTTAACATTTACTGATTGTGAATCTGACTCCACCACCCTTTCAGATAATATCAGCAATTTTGTTACTTTGATGTTGTTCCAAAATTGTATAAGGAATAATACCTTTGTAACTTTTGAAAATCTGCAATGATAGCTGTGCAGGATCTAGGTTTGCAGAGGTTGACAACTTTCAGAATAGGCAACTGGACAAAGTAATGAGACAGACTCAGGATTGACAGCTAAATTATCTGAAAATATGAAAAATCAGTTGTTAGAGGAAAGGCCTGGAAATCAATGTTCTATGTTCCAAAGAGATATGACACTTTTGGTTCTAGCTCCACAACACTGTGCACTCCCTATCACTATATTGGCATAGAGTCATTGGAAGCAATCCATTCCAATTCCAATTCCAATTCCAACTACTGCCTGGGGCTACTTTTCATTTAATAAATTGAAGTTATCTTCTTCTGGAGAGCAATTACATATTCCCTGTAAAGCAGATGTTCATCCATTATTTCAACATGTTTGTCTTGCAGCTATATTCTGTGTGCTTTTTGTCATTGGCATTTATAGTGCATTCCCCTGCTAAGATGAAGCTTATTTTCTTGGCATTGTAACGTACATGTTGGGCTGAAATCTAATTCAAACAGAAATTACTTGCATGGTGCAAAATGAAATAATTTGTTTTGTTTCCACCAACCCAAGCTCCACCCCCCCCCCACTGCCCCTGTAATAACCATCACCATCAAATGTCATTCATAAGCAGAGAAAATGGAAAATGACCTCCGCCACAAGTAATAATAAGTGGTAATGTATAGGGCAAGTTGTGCTTTAAGCTTCCCTGACAGCTATGACAGGATGAAAATAGGCTTTTCTAGCCCAGCTCACAGAATACTCATACAGATCAATCAAGATTTTAAGATGCAGTTATCAGAGAATTTCTCTTTTGTTCAAAAGTAAATAAACTTAATATATTATTAACTGAACCATTGGGACTTGAATAGGGAAAAATGTGAAAATGTCACTTGTCACCAACAAAACGAATGTGAGAGTTTCTGCATTTTCACTTTGCATTTGGTCACCTTGTGATGTGAACTGAGGCTCTGCATGCAAAAAGAATATTCAAACTTTATGGAACAAATTTCACTGAACCCCAGAAGAAAATGTCAGTCACAGCGAAGCGCGGCACAAAGGTTCACTCCCACTAATTTTGGATCAGATTGCTATAGTGGTACAATTCACCAGTCCATAACCCAAGCCAATTTGTACTGAGCAATGAATGATGTAGAGTATTGTGTATTATATTGTGTTCCAGATTGCTGTACTGAGTGACTCGGCTATGCTATTTACCTCTCAGATTTCTGTATTTAATGAGCTATTGTACATCCTCAAGTATTCTTCATATTAGAATATGTTAAATGTTCTTCACATTACTGCCAAGTGGGTTGTGTTGTATAATCCTTATACTTGAATATAGTAAAACATTGCAGTGTAATAGGTGATTTTCAATGTTGCTTCACAGGGTTATTATATCTTTCACATTTGGCTACGATACATGCAATATCATGAAATATACAAATGATGTGTCTCTGATACCAGGCAGTGAAGACTGAAAGAACATGAGACTTGCTGAAGCATGTGAGAGGTGTAGGCACTAAGCCAGAAAGCTGTATTTAGCAGACTGCAGAGTACAGATATAAATAGAGGAGTGTTACAATGTATCAGGGGTGGATCAGCCTTACTTAGACATAAGTAGCCAGCAGCCTCAGAGACAGTGTATAGGCAGACATCCATACCTGAGGGATATTAAAGTCCAGTATCTAGATGTGCAGGCAGTAGCATTGGCTTAAAGCACATGATAATGCCACAGAGTGAGTTGTATATACCAGGTAGCACTGCAAAATAGGGAAAGTTCTATTGTTTTATATTGCTGGATCGTGAACATGCTCACAGAGCTCAAAGTATTGGGGGTATTAGCGTGGATTGAGGATTGATTAGCACACAGAAGATGGACAGTCAGGATTACTTGTGGGGGGGGGGGGGGTTCCTGTTGGACAGGTTTATCTAGTGGAGTGCCACAAGGATTGGTCCTAATGCCTCAATTATTTCCCATCAATATGAACAACTTACCAGGAACAGCTAAATAGGTTACACCTTTGATCATCAGAGATTAGCAGAAGGGGGAGTGATTTTAAGAAAACATACCAGATTTTCAGAAAGCTTAGCACGTCGTTATATTGAGAAGATGTTTCTACTACTGCTGAACTCTCAAACTAGGGGATATAATTATAGAACAAGGGGATAATCATTTAAAACTGTCTGGAATTCTCTACCCCAGAGAGTTGTGGAAGGCAGATCATTGAAAGTATTTAAAGATTGGGTAGGTAGGTTATTCAGATATCAAGGGTTGAAGGCTTTGAAGGAGCTGAAATAATTGAGGAGGCTGGGGCATGACTTTATAGAATAGGGGGGTATAGTGAGTTTAAAGGGACTAATTTTCGACCCTTGCTCCTATCTCTTATGTCCTTATGCTGTATATGTAAGAACTGTGTAGAATAACATAGAATTTACAACACAGAAACAGACCAAATGCTGGTGTTTATGATCCACATGTGTTTCCTCCCGCTTCATAATATCTCACCTTTATTGGCATTTCCTTCAATTAATTTCTTCCTTATTTATCAATCAGACTACTGCTTAATTCCATCACAATTATGCATTTTGTACAGGAAATGATATATGAAGAAAGCAGGCTTATCAATTTAACATCACTTTGAAGGACCATCATATATATTTATTTCCTATCTAGTAAAAACTGCTCTCAATTTTTAAGTGCATCCTTTGACATATTGATCCTTTGACATTTCTCATGCAGTTAAAGAGGCTATAAATAGTAAAAGATTTTGAAATCCAGCTATGGATGCCACAGTGGTTTTGCAAGAAATATTTGCTTCCGACAGTATCAACTTATGTTAATTTATCACCATCAAGATGCTCAAAGGCACTTCACAGGAGCATTATTGAACTAAGCCATGAAAAGACGTCACAAAATGTCAGAATTGTACAGTACAGAAGGAGGCCATTCAGCCCATTGTGTGTAATGGTTTCCTGAGCAACCTCTGTGAAATATTATGCTGGAAGACTAAAAACCTGGTCAAAGAGGTAGATTTGAAGAAACATCGTAAATGAGAAAGAGAGGCAAAAATGCAGAGGGATTTAGGAGGGGATTCTAAAACTTCAGACCTAGTCAACTGAAAGTGCCGCGGTCAACAGTGCAGTGTAAATTCAGAAATATATAGAATGCCAGAATTGGACATCTGCAGAGCTTCCAAAAGCTTTTGGGGCTGGAGAAGGTTGCAGAGATTGAATGGGGTGAGGCCATTAGAAGGATTTAAAAACAAGGATGAGAATTTTAAAATTCGATGCTGAGTTTGACCCTTACTGCACTAACTGAACATAAGCATAGAATAAAAATTCAGCCGTACAAAAGGGATTACGGTAATTCTGATATTCAAGGATTTTACATAATAAAAATGTTTAAATGTTATTATGATGGTACGTACTGATAAAATTGGTTTTGGTCGAGTTGTTCAACGCTAATCCTGTTTTAGTAAACTGTCAAAACTCAGCGACAAATAAATTTGAAGATTCATATTGGACTTGGAAATGGTAACTTTGTTTCTCTCTCCACAGATGCAGCAGACCTGCTAAGTTTCTCCAACATTCTGTATTTTAATTTTATAAATTCAGATACACTTCAATTGACAAGGCTTAACTTTTACAAAGCATTTTCCAGGCATATAACAATGAACAAATTGGTCAGAATTCACATCGAATCATTGATGCTGTGTAATTACCTCGTGAACATTTCAATAGAGTATATCTCCAATGAACTGCGAATATGTGGACACCACAAATGGAATCTTATGGAGCTAACAGGGGAATTGGCTAAAGTGCAAACTAGATCCTGGTAACCCTTCTTTTTGAGAAGGGGTTGCTGCAACTTCTGCCATTTAACAGACCAGCTTCGAGCCTTTCCTCAGGATCAACAACTCTGTGGCAGTGGATATCCCACACTACAAGCACATTGGACAATAAGAAGTCTGGGGTTCTTCTGTATTCAGCGGCAGCACCAGGGAGACAGAAGCTGCTGCCACAACTATACCCATCCTTGGATTGAGGAGGAACTCAGGCTCAAATGAACCATTTTGGGGAGGAGGATCACGAGTAATGGAGGGGAGGTTAAGGCAACCAGGGCAGGGAGATGTTGGTCAGTGCACACCCCCATCCCAATGCCAGGTCCCTCGAATGAGCATTAAGGACCTCTAAATCAGGCATGCTGTTTGGAAGCCAGTGAACGAGAATTTTTTTGTTGTGCCCTTGCACCCACTCTGTGGATAATAATAATAATAATAATAATAATGATGATGTGAGTGGGTGCACATGGAGCTGCCAGTCATGGATATAATTGAGGCAGCAGTGAGGAAGAAGCAAAGTCCCCAGATGCCATCCTGCCCCTGGCATCAGACCCTCCAAGGGGGTGGGCACTGAATTCTGCTCCTATTGGTGGCAACCAGTTTAATGCAGCACTACGACCACAAGTCCAAATTAATTTTACAGTGAACTAGCATCAAGGAACTTTAAGAACATGTGCTTTAGAAAGAATTACCAAGAATATTGTACTTAGGAAAAAATGTATCAAAGTCATAGCTAAAAGGCATTCGGAAATACAGTACACATGCCTCAAAGAAAGTACTTCACAAGGTAATTTTCATGGTCCAAATCACCCTTAAAATATATCACAAACAAAGGAACAAGAGTAGGCTACTCAACACTTTCAGCCTGCTCCACCATTCAGTAATATCATGGCTGACCTGTTATTAACTTCCACATTCCTGCACACCCCCAATAATCCTCCACCCTGCCTTATATTGCTCTTACTTTTAAATGAAACCTCACATCCGTTAACAAGGCATGATACGGAACTGATAGAGGAACTAACAATCCAAGAACTCTCCCAGAATATGGAGAGATTGTGACTTCAGTTGAAAGGCAGATTCTCAGAGGTGTGACGTGAGGAGGTCAGAGGAATTCACAGTACAATTGGGGTAAGCCATACAGGTACCCAATTCTTCACCTGAAATTTTGAAATCCAAAAAGTTCTGAAATCTGAAGGGTTTTGTTTCTGCATAACAAGGTTGTTTGGTGTGCAAACAGGTGATCCAACTCCACACCCACTTGACCCACATCACTCAGATGTGACGTGGAGGTGTGGCCCAGGACTGGCAGGCTTCAATTGTGTCTCAGCGCTTGTACTAGTCACACGTGGGTCTGCTGTTCGGTAGGTTTTTTTTTATTTTACTGTGAAGATTTCATTTATTATCGAAATCTGAAAAATGTTGAAATCCAAAAAATAACTGGCCCCAAGGATTTCGGATAAAGGATTGTGTATCTGTATTCGTTTTATATTTCATAATATTTCATAGTATTTGTGAATACATATTAATTGAATAGTAAAACCCACATAGATGTGATATAAAGCATTCATGTGTATAATTTACTGTATTCAGAACCAATACAAAGCTGAAAATTAATTTATATCACCATATGTCTATTTTTGTATTAAGTAGCAGAATAGATTGACTTTATGGGATTAATCTTATATTCCTTTCAGCTAAGTGTCAGTTTGTTGAACTTCTTTACAGGATTTCTTGCTGTGAGGTTCTGTGGGATCTCTCACCATATCTTACTGAACAACCTACTCTGCTTTACGATATCTATCTCGTTTGATGATAATCCCATCTTTCTGTCTGCCATTCTCATAACAAGCTACTTAACAGATCTTTCACTGAAATTCCAGCATACCTTGTGCCCATGCTATTTTTAAAGGATCTTTATACACCTGGACATAAACAATCTTCTTCCCTTAAATGAAGTCTGCAGAAATGGCTCTCTCAGTGTCACATGTGTGCAGTTGACGGTACCCTCTACCTAGGGGAACCCAGTGATGTTCCCAAATCCAATGTCCAGGCTGCAGCACTGACATGATCATGAGGAAACAACAGGAAGCAGTATGAACTTGTACAGAGGCGATCAGTCATTGTCCTGATACGGTTGTGGGAGCATGACTGAGGGAGGCCACAAGGTCACCATCACTCCCTGGAAGTAGCTAAACTCATGGAAGCCCAAAATGGTTGTCACCTTCACAGCCACCAGGAGAGGATGGGCTCCTACTTCTGCAGCTCCCAGGGCCTACTCTGACACAGTTACTTTATAGTGCCCTGGGACATATGGAGCCTGCAGTGACACTGTGCCTCATGTATTCCCAGGAAATGGAGTCAGGGGAGTGGAAACCACTGGTCTGCAGACCCCATGCACCTTGAGGGCCCCTGCAACTGTGACCTCTGCCTGAGCTGAGTGTTCCTCAGCCTTCAAGGGAAGTCAAGGCATAGGTTCTCAAGAATGTTGGCAAGCAATAACACATGCTAAGAGGGCAAGCAAGCATCCTTGAAATGCAGTCAGGCTGAGTCGATGAGCTGAGGGCCTGTCCCTGTGCACCAAGTGTCCTTGCAGCAACCCTTCAATGATAGTCGCTGGTGCAATACAGGTCTGTGCTTCCTAAGCATCCTCTAAGTTGATAGGAGGAGTGCCAAGAGGATGCTGCGGGTTAGAAAGTAGCAGATGTTAAATTCCATCAATGAGGGCTGTATGGTGCTGGTGCCCAACGACCATGCACCGAGTTGCTGTTTTTCCCTCAGCAACATGAAGGCTCTTCACAGCCATAGTGAGCTGATGTCACCAAGGACCCACTCTGACTTCCATGTTGGGAATTCTCAACATCTGGTTTGCTCCAGAGGAACGGTGGGATAGGAAGCTGCATATTAACAAGATGAGAAGTGTAGTAATAGGATGGTTATAATCCCCCTTAATCAGTAACTCACCGCTGCCAAGTGAGAATATTACCTCAATGTCTTGCACTAGCATAAAAGGTGCAACGAGTCACTCCTACGACCACGACAGACCTCACCAGAACTCTTGCATGAATCTGCTATTCCCTCCATATCCTATGTTGTTTGGGTGCCTATAAATTTCTGCTCATTATCACTTATGTCGTTACATGGATATGGAAGCACAATATAAAGTATGGGGCCCTAGTACTGAAGGGATGCAATGGTGAGGGTAGACAAAGGGACAACAGAAAAAGCCCTATGTACAGGTTTCTGAGGTGACAGACCTTACATGGTTTGTTTTCCAATGGAAGACATTTAATCAAATGGTGCATTGTTGTTGAGGTCTGTATTTAGTGGCATATGGAAACCATTCTCCAGAGTGGAGTGCAACGTAACCTAGGAAGCATGATTTAAAAATCCCAACTTTCACTGGCAGAAACATGAACAATGTTATTAAATGTGCTAGCTGTCACATTTGTAGATGAAATCAGTACGATTTCACAAACCAAAGGCTGGCTCCTGTGTGGATGCTTTCGTACTTTCAGACATACAAGGGATATACAGCTGGAAATAAGCAATTGGCCCAACCATTCCAGAGATAAGTTCCACTTGAGCCTTTCCATCTTTCTTTATTTACATCTATTATTATAACCACTGATTCTCCTCTTCCTCCTTTACTTGACCAATTTCCCCTTAAAAAACATTTATATTGTTTGCTGGTGCCACAAGAGAGGGTGTGTTTTCATCACTCTTTGGGTGAAAAGCATTCTTCTGAATTCCCTATTAGATTTCTTCGTGACTATATTATATTGATGGCCTCGAGCTGTGGTGTTCCCCACACACAGACATTCTCTCTTGTATCCATGCTATAAAACATTCCATATTTAAAAGCTCTTGATTAATTCAGTTCTCAGCTCTTTTAGTTTCAAAAGGAAAGAGACCTAGCCCAGACAATCCTTTCCTGATACATAAATTCTCATATTTCTGGGATAACCCTTGTAAATCTTTACCTTGCACTGACCACTGGCCTAAAATCGGACATTCTGAATTGACCCAGGGCCGACGAAATCGGGCCTGACAGAAAATTGTCACAATAAACTAAACAGGTGCAAGCAGAGATCAGTGGAAACCAAGGTCAAAGAGGTCACAATGGTTCAGAGGGAATTAGGTACAACCAGCCTGAGGGTTGTGTTTTTGAGAAGTATCCATCAGACGTTTTGGTACCTTGACTCCCAGCCAATGCCTCACGATGCATCCTTTACACCGCCCTGGTATAGCAACAAAGAAGGTTGTTGATGTATCCCCACAGGATGCTTTGTACACCACTCATGACTCGACTGACCAAAGGCCACAGAACATTCTGGAAAATCTGAGAAAGGGAGGATAAAATCGCACCTGGAAGCCACCATGTCAGTTAAGTTTCACAGTGAAGACTTGCACCAAGTTTCTTGGTGGAAGTACATGTGGCAATCCAAGAAAACCCAGGAGAAAATCCACCATGACCTAAGCGATCCACCCTCATGGAATAGAGCCAGCCCTATGTCAGACAGGAAGGAGATTCCAAAGGCCCTGCTCCAACATGTGGATCGTTGCAGGTAACATCCTTTCTCAGAAAATAAAGCTGGATAGAAAATAAATATTTCAGGAATTTGGGAAAAGCTCAAATGGTGCTTTTAATAAGGAGTATTTTGTTAATAAAATCTTGTTGAACCACAAACTGAATTCTGTGTCCCTTTGTCTGCCACAAGACCACTGTGGGTACAGTGTTTTTAAAACATCAACTGGTCAAAGTATCTAAAGCATGGACAATGTTTCTCTGGTGTCTCAATATGCTTTTTGTAATCTGGCAACCAGAATATATGCAGTACTCAAAATATGGTCCAACCAGGTTTCAATATAAATTTTTAATAACTTCCTACTTATAACTTCAAAAAATGTGTTTAATAGCCTTGCCAACCTCATAGAATCCTGAAAAAGTGAAAGCAGGCATTCGGCCCATTGAATCCTCAACAACCCTCCAAAGAGCATCACATCCCGACTCGGTAAATGCAGGGATGGGGTGAGTCTGGGTGGGATGCTCTTTGGAGGGTCGTTGAGGATTCAATGGGCCAAATGCCTGCTTCCACCTTTTCAGGATTCTATGAGGTTAGCAAGGCTATTAAACACACTTGCTCTTTTTCTAAAGCATTTTTAGGAATCTCCTTCCTGTCTGACATAGGGCTGACTCTCTTCCATGAGGATGGATCTCTCAAGTTAGGATGGATCTTCTCCTGGGTATTTTTGGATTGTCACATGTTCTTCCACCAAGAGTCTTGGTGCAAGTCGTCACTGTGAACCTTCACTGACATGGTGGCTTCCAGGTGTGTTTTTATCCTCCCTCGCCCAGATCTTCCAATATGTTCTGTGGCCTTTAATCAATTGAGTCATGAGTGGTGTACAAAGCATCCAGTGGGGACACATCAACAACCTTCTTTGTTGCTATGCCAGGGCAGTGTAAAGTATGCACCATCACAGGCATTGGCTGGAAGTCAAGGCGCCAGCAAGTCTGATGGATACTTCTCCAAAACACAACCGTCAGGCTGGTTGTACCTGATTCCCTCTGAACCATTGTGACCTCTTTGACATTGGTTTCCACTGTTCTCTGCTTAGTTTAGTTTGCCCAAGTTTGGCTGATCCACCTGGCCTGCACATCCCTGGACACTATGGGCAACTCAGCATGGTCAATCCAGCTAACCTGTATATCTTTGGAACTGTGGGAGGACATCCACGGTGCCGTGGGCAGAATGTGTAAACTCTACATAGACAGTTGCCCTGAGGCTGGAAACAAACCTGGGTCCCTGGTGCTGTGAGGCAGCAGTGCTAACCACTGAGCCACCGTGCTACCCTTGAACCTCTGGTGCAATATTTAATGATTGATGTATTTGGACACTGTGTTTCTTTGTTCCTCTGTTCCAACTAGACAAGCACCTTCCAAGAAATATGGGACCTCTATATATTTCCACTGAAATGAAAAGCAGTACAGACAGCTAAAGTAATATTGTGAAATCAAGCAAAACAAAGGCACCTCATCCTCAGCACAACCTTAAATATCAACTGTTTCTTCAGCCTGGCAGATGTGGATATTGACAAGCAGATGGAGTGAACATCATTTGCTGAGCCTAATGTGCATTACATATCCAACAGACGAGGGCTCAAATGTGTCCATGCTGTGCATTTAGATAAGAATAATCAAGGACTAGAGTAGCCAAAAACCTTTGTAAAGACATCAATATAGTTTTACATTTAGCTTTAACTGATACAGAACTAGAATATGGAATGGATTTGTTTAAATTATGCTCTTGAAATTGCCTTCTTTGTTTCTGTCATATTAACAAAACTGCTGCTAAGAAAAGCTTTAGAAACGTAGACTTTTGTATCAGCCAGAGTTGCTGTCAGTGTATATATTGGAGGATTTCTTTTACAAATAAGAATTGTTTAGGAAAGGCAATAAGTGCAAGGTAATGCTTTGATGTGAGGAGTATGATGAGATGTCTCATCTGTGGTAAACTATTTGAAACAAATCGGTGGTTGTAAGTTGTAAGACACGAAGAGGCGAGGCTTGCATTCAGCAGGGAGTGAGCTATAATTCAAGGCAATCTCAGCCAGCTGGTGTTTTTGACTTAGGAAAGGGAAAGAATGAAATATGTCCTTGGCGGTTTGGAGAAGCTGCATTCACAATTTCTCATTGATTGCATTGTAATAGTTTTAGGCACCATACGAACACATATCCTCTGTAGAGAGCTTTCTGTTACAGTTTTATTGGCTAAATTCGGGTACTTTTAGGTTCCTGTTTGCCAGTAATAAACTAAAGGAGGAATCTTCCAAGAACATGGCATTGAGAGAGAATCCAGCCCTGTTAGTGCTGGGCCACGCCCCCCCCACACATCACATCTGAGAGACGTGCATCGAGTGGGTGTCAACTTGGGTTAACCGGTTGCACGTCAAACAATGGGCTTTGGTGAGAAATGATAGGGAATTGCATGATGTGTGAAGTGAGGCCCTTCTCAACATCAAGAACAAAATATCAATACTTTCCAACCAAGTACCAGAGAGACAGTCAGGCCTATTAACAAGCCATTCATTATCATCCTCTTTGTTACTTAATTTGGTCTCATTAGCATGGATTCTGCCAATCTCTCTCAACCAAAATTTGGACAGCAAGAATTCCCAACATGGAAGTCAGAACGGTTACCTAGCAATTCCTGCTTGTTCCTCTGGAGCGCCACCTTGCACACCGTTCACTAAAATCCCAGGGTGCGCTCTATGTGTAATGAGCGCATTCACCCCACAGTGGATAGCACTGCTGCCTCACAGCGCCAGAGACCTGGGTTCAATTCCCGCCTCAGGCAACTGACTGTGTGGAGTTTGCACGTTCTCCCTGTGTCTGCGTGGGTTTCCTCCGGGTGCTCCGGTTTCCTCCCACAGTCCAAAGATGTGCAGGTCAGGTGAATTGGCCAAGCTAAATTGCCTGTAGTGTTAGGTAAGGGGTAAATGTAAGGGTATGGGTGGGTTACGCTTCGGGGGGTCGGTGTGGACTTGTTGGGCCGAAGGGCCTGTTTCCACACTGTAATGTAATCTAATCCACAGTCACTGGCATTGGATATGTGATAGCTACTCTGTATTACCATGACCCATCACCTATTCAGTTACAGTACACTTCTGCACTGTAATGCTGTGCTTCTCATTGGAATGCTGCAGCATCGATATTTTGTGCGCAAGGTTAGGCACCCAGCTCATGAATTAGACCAGGCTGCACCTCAGGGCAACTGACTCACTTTGTGCCTACTTGGCTGCTCATAGCATCCTGCCTTACTTTGTCATTTAGAGCTTTGTCAGTGTTTGTTTGCTGGCTAAAACATTCAGGTTCCTTGATGAGGGGCAACCTGATAGAGGTTTACAAGATTGTGAGAGGCAATGGATAGATTGGATAGTCAGAGTCTGTTCTCCATGGCAGAAATGTCAATTACCAGGGGATATAGGTTTAAGGTAAAAGGGGGTAAGTTTAAAGGAGATGTGAGAGGCAGATTTTTATTTTACACAGAGGGTGGTAAGTGCTGTTATGGACTAGGCCTGACCACTCAAAATATTCTTAAGCAGGCAGCCCCAAACCATACCTTTGCAATTTGTTTACAGTGAAATTATCTGGATTAAATTAGGTTGACTACTAGATTTTAAAACGGACAAAACTTTATTCACAAAATTACACAATGAAACACAAAGAACAGAATAAAGAACCTCTGCAGAACTCAGTCTATCCAAACTAGACTTAATTATGCTGTTCCGAATACACACACAACAGTCCCAATAAGCAAACCCTATTGAAAAACCAGTATAAATGGAACACATGCTTACAGGTTGAAGTTAAAGGGCAGAAAGAGAGAGAGAGAGAGTTTTCACACAGCTCACTGTTGAACTCCTTACCAGTTCAGACTGAACTAAACTGCTCAGCTCAGCTAGAGAGCTGACCACTCCCCTTTCATTACACAAGTCACTTCTAAAACATGACCACTTTGGCCTGAAGTCCCATCTGTTTACATATAAACAAAAGGCCTCTCAAAATCCTTTTCTACTCTGTACCAAACCAGACTGATTGGAGCCCAGCCTGGTTTATTGCCCCTCTGAAAAAAATCAAGGACAGAGTCTCCTTGAGCCAAGGAATAGCTTTTAGAAAAAAAAGCTTTGTGACAGGGCCTGCAATGCATTACCAGAGGAGGTGGTGGAAGCAGATACAATGGCAATGTTTAAGAGGCTTTGACAGATATATCAATAGACAGTGTTCTTTGTTCACTTTTGAGTGATGGTAGTCCCTTGAAGGGGCAATTTCAACAATCAGATACTTGCACAATACAGTTTTGAGTCATTTGCAATCATTGAGCACGTTGAATGCATGCGGTACACATGTGTGGGATGCAAATGCTGCTCACAAGCAGTCTTGACTATTTCACTTATTCTTTCGGATTGCAGATAGGCATTTCTGCAAAGCAGATGTTCTCACAAGTGACATTAAAAGAGGTCATAAAGCACAAGGTATTGCAAGACCTCAGCAAGTGGATAGGAGCACGGAACTAACTTGCTCTCAACTTGAATTGCATGTTCAGGTACACTATCCTTTATCTGAAATCGTCAGGACCAGCTGTTTTTCGGAATTCAGAATTATTTAAATTTCAGAATAAGTGACAGTTTCATGGAGAAATTTTTAAAAATCTTAGTGGAGCAGCAGACTTACTCAGTAAAAACAGGCATTGAGAGAGAATCCAGCTCTGTCAGTGCTGGGCCACGCCCCCCCCCCCACACACACACACTCATCACATCTGAGCGACGTGCATCGAGTGGGTGTCAACTTGGGTTAACCGTTTGCACGCCAAACAATCTTGTTAATGAAAACAAACTTCACAAAAAAACCTTCAGATTTCAAAGCTTTCAGATTTTGGAACTTTGGATAAAGGATTGTCTACCTGTATAATATAACTGCCTGTTCTAAGGAATATGCCTGCCAGGGTGATGCAGCACTAGCAATGTCCTATAGTCCTTTCATGTCATGACCTTGTTGCATTCATTGGAATAAGATCCATCATCAGAGATCTAAGTAGAGCCATTCCATAGCCATCCTTGTATGGAGGAATATGTTAAACCATCATTTGTAAGGGTTGCAAAGACTGTCTGATTTCATTACTAAGGACCTGTTCTATTTCATCTGCTCCCCATATGGCCATTGCAAATATGATTGATAGTCCTGGATGATGGCTGAATCTATCATCAGTGTTGCTGTGATGCAACAAAGGTGCAAATAAATAGAGGAGGAACAGTTGTGTTTGTAAGCCCAAAGCCAGCAGCAACCTTCAGTGAATGCCTGACAGGCTCTACAGAAAGCGAGCACAGCTGTAGGTCCCCTCAGGATCCACAGGAATTACAAGTTCAGAGTCTTGTCCTCTTGATGCCATTGTTTCCAGCTGAGTAATGCATAGTCATCGCACAGGCTAACTATTTCCCAGGATGCTGTCACTGAACTCTGCCAGCTATTGGAAGAGTGGTGGTCATCTCACCCCAGCAGCCATTAAGGTGACAATGTGTTGAACTTCTAAGTGATGAGCTCCTGCCGTATGGGATCACTCAATTGACCACCCACAAATGCATCAAGGCTTTTACCAATGCCATTTGAGCCAGATCACACTGTTTCATCAGATCTCCCCACAACAAGGTTAGTGCTGCAGACTACACCGAACGCTTCAGCAGCATAGCTGCTATTCCCCCAGTGCAGGGCACTACAGAATACACACATTGCTCTGAGAGGTCCATATCATAATGTGGCTGAGTTCATCAGCATAAAAAGATTTGATTCGATCAGTGTGCAAGTGATGTGTGATCATCAGCACCACATGGTATCCTGAGAGCTGCAGTGATGACTATATCTTTGAGAATTCACATGTTCCTGCTGTGTATGAGGGTCCAAGTGCCTGACAGGAAAGGTTAGTGGGGAACAAGGGCTATACTCTGCGACAGTGGCTGATGACTCTGGTTCACAACCCTGTGACTGAGGGCATTGTGTAGATTCAATGTTGACTGTTCTTTGACAATGATCAAGCAGACAATAAGTCTCCTGCAGCTTATCTGGTTTTGACAAGGGGATAACCACACAGCAACTGTCACACATTCCTCACATGTTGTGCCCTGGAGTAGATAATAGAAGGGATTTGATAAATACTGACCAGCTAAGAGAATGAGAGTAGTCTTTCAGGAAGGGAGATGAGATCATTAAGCATGAGGAATACAGCAAGAGGTGCATAGGTGATCATTCATTGACTGCAAAGTTGTTTGTAATCCACACGCAGTGAATTATAATGTTACAACATGGGATCTAGCTAAGGACAGGTGAACTGTCGGGCCTTGTGTTAAATAGCAATAGGTGTAAGAATATACAGTTGCATGTGCAAAAAAGAGTCAACCATGCCACTTAAGTGCTATAAGAAATATTGGCTTATAGCTGCTATATCACTACGTACACGATGAAGGGCAACTTGGGACTGTCAACACTTAGCTGGATGCACAGCTGGGGTTCCAAGGTGGTGCCAGTGCCAGGGATCCCAGCAGCGGTGAGTATTTTTGCTTATGGTGTGTGGGAGAATTGGGCTAGCATTGAATGGCAGGAGCACTGGGCATGGTACATAGTTAATGAGGTGAGTTTGGGAACATAGTGCGAGAAAACGCATTACCCCTCCTGAAGAAAAATCCTCCATGAAAATGAACAAAAGTGGGACTTAGCTGATTTTTGGTAAGGTTCAGCCCTAAAGGAGTAATATTGCTGTATCTAGATGCAGAAAAAGTATTTAAAGCATAATGAAAGAATTGGACAACTTTTAATTGCTTTTATTTAACCATATATTTCTAATCAATCTGTTTGGTGATGTTACTAGACACCTCTGGAGTAGGTGGGGCTTGAAGCTGGGCCCTCCCAGTCCAAGGGTAAGGACGTTACCACTGTTCCACAAAAAGGCCCTTTGGCTAACTTTAATTCCATCAAAATCGTCAAAATTTGTTATCTTTAAAGTTACATGGATTGATACAGATTTCAGATTTTTTCAGTCCTTGGTTTAAAACAACAACATAATTTATAGAGTCCTTGAATAAACTGGTTATAATTTAATTGAGCACTTTTAGAATCTTGTTGATATCTGAGTGTGAAGTTTCACAGCAGGCACAACAGAGTTGACCCCGAAGTTGGATTAAAAAGACCACCAGGTTGCAAAAAAGATCTCTCCTTTTGTAAAGGATTAGAAAAAGTACTTTCAATGAAGTCATCTGACTTTTCACTGCACATCAGTATAAGAACTATTGATGTCTGTCGGTCCTTGCCTTCCATAATGCTCTTATCAATACTGTGATCTGTTTCCACTAACAATGGAGATGGATTGTTGGAAATTTAATACAAGCCAACTGCAGCTGCAAAAGCTTTTAATTAAAATGTCTTCTTATCTGTCAAACTGCTTGTTAAGAGAAAAGATAGAGACTAAACTCTATTGGATGACAGTGACTAGCTTATAAATTAAGCATACGATCAGCTAGAATTTGATCTATTTATTGTTTCTTGCGACACAGGCACATTGTTAACCTGTCAGCCAAGCCTTTGTGCTACAAAATCAAAGTCTGAGCACATGAAATGATAGATATAATTAAAGTAATTAAATGTTAATGTATTGTTAAGCAAGACAAAAGAAGACAAACCATTGTGCCACAATGGCAGCAACAACTAGCACAAGTTAAGGAGAAACAAAGAGATCTGAACAACAAGGTCTGGATAGCTTGCATGGTGTAGATTTTATATTTAAATTAAACTATCTCAATTGCCTTTTACGAAGAAAATCTATTGCTGATTTTTATCTGACTGCAGCTGAAATAATTCATGTTAAAATCTCAAATTTCTTGTTGAACATGTCATCTGAACATGATGTTAGATATTTTGCACAGGAATTACTTCCCAGTTAAGCAGGTCAACACACCAAACATAATTACACTCTGGTTCCAGTGCACGGGTCATAATGAGACTTCCACTGTCGAGAAATTCAATCAACTATCGTAAGAACATCGAGTTTTAGTTACAGCCAAAGACTACAGAACAGCATAGAATAGAATAGAATATAGAATAGATTAGAATAGAATTCCTACATTGTGAAACAGGCCATTCAACTCAACAATCCACACCGACCCTCTGAAGAGCATCCCAAATAGACCCATCCTCCTACCCTATCCCTGTAATCTTGCATTTCCCATAACTAATGCACCTAATCTACATATCCTTGAACACTATGGGTAATTTAGCACGTCCAATCCACCTAACCTGCATACTTTTGGATTGTGTAAGGAAACCAAAGCATCTGGTAGAAACCCATGGAGACACGGGGAGAACATGCAAACTTCACACAGACAGTAACACAAGGGTGGACTATTGGCCTCAAGAAACCCATTTCTTTTCAAAGTGATCTCACTGCCAGACATTTTCATCATTCAGCCTCAGTGCACAAATTACTTGAATCAACTTAGTCAATTCAACTCAAACTCCTAAAATTTTCAGTTAAGATGCCTCAAGTCAAGTAAAGCTAGTATTCTTAACATGCCTAATAACTTATGGTTCTTTACTTTTTTTGGTCCTCTTATCTGTACATGCATCAGTTTTACTCTGAATTCTATAGGAATTTGCTCTGTAGGAATAACATTATTCCTACAAATAGTGATTTAGAATTGTGGATGATGCTCCAATGTCTTCAGGAGTAACAATAATGAAACTTAGCTTGATTTGTACTCTATTCTTTTGCTAATCCAACTGTGATTACTTTATTTGCCTTTTCACTGCAACCCCCAAACACTGGTTTGGTGGATTTTATAAAATTATATGGAATAACTTCAGGATTTGGAGTTGGCCGTTGGTGAGGCTATAACTGAAGTATTGCATGCAGTTCTGTGTCATATTACAGGAAGGACATAATTGTTCTGAAGAGAGTACGCCCTGTTCTCAAATCTTCTCACTATCATGGCTATCATACCACTTGCCTTCTTCACCACCCATTGTGTCTGCCTGCGTACTTTCAGCAACTGGTGTACAAGGACACCCAGGTCTCATTACACCTTCCCCTTTCCCACACTATCGCCATTCAGATAATAATCTGCCTTCCTAGGTTTGCTTCCAAAGGCAGAAACTTCTGCTCCCAGCTGTGGAAATGACATCTAATTAAGTGTGTGTGTGCGTGCCACCTTCACACCTCAACTAGTATTATGTTCTGGACAGGAAGGTCCATGGTCAACATTGCTTCATCTGTCATCAACTGATGCTCTTCAGTGGTCAGCAGAGGATCACTTGAGGGCTTGAGCCTACTGAAGCTGGTACAGACTCAGCAGCAAGTGGGACACTCACATGCCTGTTATCTCAGGATTGGCATTAGGAGGTCCCTCAATCAATGGCAACCAGCATCTTGCTGAGGGATTCAACATCAAGAAATCAAGGGACTGCAAAAGCTACTGTCCTTGTTTCTGATACCAACTCCCACCCCCATCCCCATTCAACAACCAGCCCAACCCAAGAACCTCCTTTCCCCCTTGGTCCTTGACAATCCTGTGTCTTAGCAGCACTGGCATCTTTATCTGGCATCTCTTGCTGGGCGGAACCTCCACCCCATGTGATCTTGATTCCAGGGGAGGCCCACTGGTGAACTTGCCACTGCCTGATTGGCATGTGGTTTGTCGCACCTTTCCTGAAGGAGGCCGAGTAAACTCTCTTACTGACTCTCCCTCCATCCAATAAGACCCCGACACTTCAACAAGATTCTGGGCACTGATTGAGGTCTGACAGCTCTTTGCACTATTTTGTGGATGACAGTAATTCTCTCAGCAATAAGCTATTGATAAGAATAGCAAATATATTGCCAAACACATTCATGGTGCCCAAATATGCAGAATCTAATAAGGTAAAAATAAAAGCCTCCTCAAGACCCACAAAAAAAGAACGCATCATTATTTTAAGGCATAAATCCTAACAGTTAAACAATCAAAATTTTCCTGATCATACATAATCCAGGGAACCAAAACTCTCAGAATTTGTTTTCTACCTTTTGGATGCCTGTAATAGTTGCAAAGGCATGTACTGTAATTCCCACCATATTCCAACACTGTGGACTCCGTCTATATGGATTTATCAAATGGTATAATAATCACTGTTACGGACAGGCATTCACTTCAAATGGCTTGGAAGTTTGGATACTGGTTAGCTCAATTGGCTGGACAGCTGGTTTGGGGATGGGACTGGGTGGGATACCCTTCAGAGGGTTGGTGTGCACTTGTTGGGTCAAATGGCCTCTTTCCACACAGTAGAGATTCCATGGTATAAAAGTTTCAATCAAGTTGTTGAGACATATTTAGGTGGCAGGTGGGACTCACACCTGGACCTACTGGCCCAAAGGTAAAGTCACTACTGTTGTACCACAGTAGCCTCTTTAATGAGTTATCGTGATCTTATTGAAGAAATCAATGGAAAACTATTTGTTACATGGACTAATCAAACCAAATTTTAGTCCCCATTACCAGAGCCCACTTCCATGAAGATCAATTGAAATTGAATTCACTTCACAGAGGAAAATGGGCTTTTAGTATAATCCAGAAAAGAACAACAAATCAGTTTATGTGCACATGAATCACTGAGCTAAAAGAATAATGATTCATGGTTTCCAAATTGTTCAAAGCATACATACATTTTTTTTATCCTTCACACAATTAAATAGATTTCAATAAATACTTGCTTCTTTAAAATCATTCACTTCTATATTACTTACTGTTACCTTATTAAGTATACAGAGATTCAGTAATAATAGATCAAGGAAGAGTTTAAAACTGTTCTAATTACTTAGCTACATCAATTCCCTCATGCCAGTTGAGCTCTGCAATAATTTTCCAATTATTACAGTTCAAACCCAGACAATTCAGTTTCAGTTACAATCTGGCTCAGGAAATGGAACTCTAATTTTTTAAAGTTGATGAAATATGGGATCCAGGGCATTTAATAAAAAAAATATAGCCACAAGATTCCTCAGTTTTGAAGCAAGAATAATAAATTTTACTACACTACTTTAGAACAATAATCCAAACTACAAAGATACGCAACTTACATTCTAACACTCAGAATTAACATGGGGTAATTGTTGGTAATAGACTGTGATTGAAAGCACTAAAGTCTATATCAAATAACAATTACACTTAGGACAGATTCTATGGATTTCACAGCACTGCCTCCTCAATGATCTCCAGATGTAAAAGGCATAGGGTAGAATCAAATCTCATTAAAGTTCACAAAGGATTACAATTACTTCATAAACTTTTTGATTGGTCTTGAAACTCCTGCTCAAGTACTTCTGTCATTGACTGTCTCAGTAGCATCTCCCACCCTGGTCAATCACCCTCCTTTCCTGGGGCTGTCCTCCCCTGGATTGTGGAAACTGTATTTCAGCAGTCACTCACAGGTGTAGCTCCATTACATCACCAACAGCTTACCTCATCAAGCTAGTCCTGGGGCTTTGCCCATGCCTTTACTCCCCCAAGCTCTAAACTAGCTTAGTTACACCAAGCAAGAAGTTCTTGAGTCACCAACCTGTACTCTCTGAGCTGCACTAAAATATTCATGTCTGCAGGTTTCTTCTGAGCCCCTCCTAGCTTCCGCAATACACAGCCAGTAATGTTCTCATGTTTTCAGCTCCTCGGGACTTCTTCAGAGCTCTAACTCTAACAGGTAGTTGCCTCTGAATTCCAAGAATGCCTTTCTGGCTTCCATGACTTAGAGATGCCGGTGTTGGACTGGGGTGGACAAAGTTAAAAATCACACAACACCAGGTTATTGTCCAACAGGTTTATTTGGAAGCACTAGCTTTCAGAGCGTGGCTCCTTCATCAGGTGGTTGTGGAGGTTAAGATCATGCTCACAGAATTTATAGCTAAAGGAGTCCAGTAGATGGAGATGGAATACAGTAAACAATCTTACATTTTATCTAAGTTTTAATCTGAGATTGTTTACTGTATCACATCTCCATGACACAACCACCTGATGGAGCAGCGCTCCAAACACTAGTGCTTCCAAATAAACCTGTTGGACGATAACCTGGTGTTGTGCAATTGTTAAGTTTCTGACTTCCTACAGCACAGAGCCATCCAACTGTTCTTGACTCCTCACTGAGTTCCCTGTACAGAATCTAAGAAGTTCAGGTGCTTTCCCAGCAGTACAATGAACCAAAGCACTCTTAACGTGAAGTCTTCATCTCTCTCTGTCTTTTGTTCTTCCATACACTGCCTGTAACCTGTGAACAATTTCTCGATGACTCCGGAGTTGTCCTGAGTGACGTCTTGAAAACCTTGCAAAGCTTTTCCCCAAGGAATCTTTCCACCTAGCAACTAATGTTGGTTCCATAAATGTTACCAGTCATCGATTGGTACCTTCAGAAAATGGATACAAATAAGATTATTTCATCACACAAACCAAAATTATATGAATTGAATAATCAGATTCATCAGAAATGTTCAGTCTTTTCAGTCCAGAATGTGACTTTACACTCTTACAATGAATAAATAAATCTCTCATCTTGAAAAAGGTTAATAACATAATGAACTGAGACCTACAATATGCCCGAGATGTCCAGTACATCCAATTATTCGTGGAATGTACACAGAACGTTAGAAACCTGCCCACCAGCTGTGCACTTGGCTGACTAAATTCTGACCTCTCTGGTTAATGATGTGTCCATCCCACTGTATAGATGCAGCTTTCTAGCCTCACATTTACTAACTGGAACAAGTTGCTGAAAAAGTGACTTCACCCCACTTTCTATCCAGTCCCTGTCCCTTATCAAAGTGATGACAAACATGTATGTTTGTCTCACAATGTACAGGTGCAAGACAAAATTGCCACTCATGCAAACTACCATCCCCATTTTGTTTTCCATCACAAACTTACATTTCTTTGTCACTCTCTCCATCATCTTCCACCTCCATTCTATCTTTTCTTATTACTGCATCTTCCTGCACCTCCTTTGATATGTCAACTTCTGTCAACCATACTGGATCAAACACAAGTTTCTCTTTTGCACGCTTCCATTTTTTCTTCTTCCTAACTTGTTCACTAATGCCAAGATTGGTAATACTCTTTTGATGATCTATTCTGGCACCATGAAAGTCATCGATCCGTCTTGGATGTCTAACTGTTTCATTCTGCTGGATCCTAATCAAGCCATGCTCTTAGCACTGGTTCTATCAGTATGGTCACGCAGACTGTTTTCTTCCTCTATTCCAGTGCAGATCCTAATCACTGAATCTCACAGAAAATCTATTCCAAATATGTCCATCTTAACCCCACTTCCAGTAGTCTACCAATCCCCATCAAATTTATAAAACATCTGCTGTCTTGAAAACAAGACACTTTTCATACAAAAAAACCCCAAATAGCTGCAAATGCTGGAGGTCAGAAAGAAAAACAGACATTGCTGGAGAAACTCAGCAAGTCTGGCAGCATCTGTGGAGAGAAAGCAAAGCTAACATTTTGAGTCCAGCAACCCTTCAGAACAAATTATCGTAAGGAAAAGGTCAGCATACATGCTGAAGATAGTGGAGGGGGAGGAGTAAATGATAGTTGGAGATGGAGTCCAGTGATACAGCAAAACAGTTGCACAGACAACAGAATGGGTAAAGGTCAGCCTGGGAGAAGAAAAAAAGCTGCTATGTGGACCATTAGTGGCTGACAATGGGGCGTTTTTGTAGCAGCCCATGTGATAACAGGGTCTGGTCTGTAGAGATTGGGTTAAGGACATGAGAAAAAGATGCTCAGGCTCTAAATTTACTAAAGTCAATTTGAGTTCTGAACATTGAAACATCTAACTTTCTGTTTGCAGACCCTGTAGCCTTCAGGACTCAAAATCAATATCAAGTCACCTCTTACTGTTTTAAATCCTAGCAAGGACAAACCCAGTCTATCCAACTTTTCCAGGTATTAGTATAATATACTTTCTCTGACATGCTTTCAAAGCATTTTCATCCTTTAGAGACCAATACTAAACATAGTACTTTCAACGTGGTCTCACTAACACCCTCTATCTTTCTAATCAACCTGTTCAGAGATGTTATTGTACACCTCTGGAGCAGGTGGGACTTGAACCCAGGCCTCCCAATCCAAGGGTAGAGATATTACCACTGTTCCACAAAAGCCTACCCCCTCACTCATAGCTGGTTGTAGCTGGTGATCCCAGGCAGTCTCCCATCCAAATACTAACTCTGAGTCTGCTTAGCTTCAGAGATCAGCCTCGATAGCTGAAGCATAACCCCCTTACTTTTGTATTCAATTCCCTTGCAATAAGCTATAACTTTGATAAGCTTTCCTAATGACTTGCTGTATCTGCATACTAACCTTCTGGAATTCATGCAGTATTATAGCCAATTCCCTCAGAGCTCTGCAGTCTCCCTCCATTTAAATAGCTTACTACATTTCTTTTTATTCTTCCAGCACCTCGAATATTTTTTTCATATGACACCGGAGAATCCAAAATGTTCTCATATTGTATTCCATTTGCCAGATCTTTGCTCACTCAATTAATCTATTTATATCCTTTTGTAACCTCCTTATGTTCTCTTCATAACTTACTTTTCTTCCCGTCCTTTTGTCATAAGCATATTTTGCAAACTTACCTTTGGTCCCTTCATCCATGTCATTTATATGCATTATAAAAAATTTGAGGCCGCAACATATATTACATCTTGCCAACTAGAAAATAACCAATTTCTACTCACTCAGCTTCCTGTGGGGGTGCAGAGTTCTATCCACAGTAATACGTTACACTTTAAATCACGAGCTCTTATCGTTCGCAAAGAACTTTGATGTGATACTTGATCAAATGCCTTTTGGTAATGTAAGTACAGTATAACTACTTGACCCCCTGTGTCCACAATGCATGTTGTTCCCTCAAAGAAGTCTAATAAATTGGTAAAACATATCTTCTCTTTCACAGAACTATGTTGACTCTGCCTGATTACCCTGAACACCTCTAAGTGCTCTGTTTCTATGACTAGATTAGATTAGATTAGATTAGACTAATACAAGCTTTTAAAATTTTCCCTATAACAGAGATTGAACTAATGATTGTAGTTTCATGCTTGATTATCTCTCCCTCTTTGAATGAAGGAGTTGCATTCACTATTTTCCAATTTAATGAAACCTTCCAAATCAAAGGGAAGTTTGGAAAATTAAAAACAATGCATCATTAGCCGCTTCCTTTAAGACCCTTGGATGAAGTCCTCAGAAACCAGCATCTTATCAGCTTACAGCTGCAATAATTTCCTCAGTACTACTTTTTTGGTGTTTGTAATTTTCTTTGGTTTCTCCCTCCCTTCCATTTCCCGATTTACATCTGTTTCTGGGATGTTACGCATACCATTTACAGTGAACACTAATGCACAGTGCCTGCTCAATTAATCTGTTATCTCCTTAATTCTCCAGACTCATTTCCTATTAGTCCAATGCTCACTTAGTTGACTTTTCATTTTAAAATATATTTTTATATTTCTAGCAATCTTTCTCTTATACTCCAGTTTCCTCTCCTTATTAACTTTTGGGTCATTAGTTATTTTTTCATTACATTTTGTCTAAGCATCTGATCTGCTGACCATCATTGTGAAATTATGTTTTGATATTATCTTTAAATATTTTAGGCCCTCCCCATGGACATTTATTTTCTTTCTCATTGTAAGTATATGTATTCTGAAATATCTTCATAAATGTTTGCTGCAGCATCACTACTGACCTTTACCTTAAACTAAATTATCAATTTGTTCAAGCTCTTTTTTCACATGCTCATAATTACCCTTCCCTTGGTTTAAAATGCTGGTTTCAGATTCATTCTTCTCACCCATTAAACTGAATATAAAATTTGATTGTATTGTCACCGCAGCTACCAAGGAATGCCTTTACTATGAGACAATTAATTAATCCTATCTTGTTGCATGTTACCAGATTGAGGTTACCTGTTCTCTGGTTGGTCTGAGAATATGCTGTATTAAGAAACCATACTGAAATCATTCTCCGAATTCCACTTCCAGGACAATTTTTACCATTTCATTTTCCCAGTAAGCATTGATGAGAATCCCCAATGATTGTCATCTCTTTCTGACAAGCTTCCGTTATTTCTCTTATAATCCATTCTATCATGTTGTTATGTGTACTGAGCAACACAGCATTCCCACAAGTGACATCTTGCATTTACCATTTCTCATTTTTACTCGCTCAGAGAGTGGTGTGCCTATGGAATTTGCTACAACAGAAAGCAGTGAAGGCCAAAACATTCTGTGATTTCATGAAGGAGTTGGATATTGTACTTAGGTGTACAGGGATGAAAGTATATGGAGGATAAGCTGGAACAGGTATTGAAGTTGGATGACCAGCGATGATCATAATGAATGATGGAGCAAGCTTCAGGGAACATTGGCCCATTCCTGCTCCAATTTCCTATGTTACTATGTAAACTACTCCTACATTCTGGTTTAATGAACTCAAGTCATCTGTCTCTATATCATCAATAAGTAACAGCGCTACCCTTCAACTTTTCCTTGCCTCTTGCCCTTCCTCAATATTCTCAATCCTTCAATATTCTGGCACCAATCTAAGTCATACTGCAGCCCTGTCTCTGCAATGGCTATCAAATTATACTTATTTCTAATTCTGCTACTGGCTCATCAGTTTTTTTTCTAAACTACATGTATTTGTTCTGATATAGTGTCTTCAATTTTTTTCCTTTTATTATTTTTGTAACCTCTAGCCTTTCACAGTTGGATTGATACATTCTACCACAGTCTGTTTGTTAGTTCCCACATTAATAACTTTTTTTTCTTACTTGTGTCAACTTTTTGATTTACCATTTCTATTCAAATTTGATCCTTTGCCCCCAGGATTTAGGTTAAGAGCATCTCAACTTGTCTAGTTTGAAACTCACTAAAACAAGAGCCTCAGCACTGTTCAAAAAGAGACCAATGGTACATTTCCCACTTTCCCCTGTACTGGCACCATTGCCTCACCAATGGAAGCCACTTCTGCCACACCAGTCTTAGAGATAGACATTCATTTTTTAATCTGCATTCCCTGTTACAGTTTGTATGTGCCTCAGGATGTAATCCATAGAATGTCTTTTGAGGTTCTAATTTTAATTTGATTCCTAACTCCTCATAATAGCTGCATTCAACCTCCTTCCTTGACCTACTTATATTATTGATGATTATATATGGCCCATGATGGGCCCCTTCTGATCCATTGTAAATTCCTGTCTAGCCCTGAGCAGGTGTCACAAATTCTGGCTAGAGACAGTCAATACAATCTTTTAGACTCTCACCCTTCGTTGCAGAGAACAGCATCAGTTTGTGCTTCCTTTGATTTTTCCTGCCATTGTGTGGACCTTTGCAATCCATACGCAAAAGACAATGTGTCCTCACACTGAATGGAGTGTACCCTCAGAGTGTTGCGCAGCTGCACAACTGGACAGCTTAGAGGAAATATTAGTTTCAGTTTCCCTCATTAGGTCCCCTTTACCACTAAATTTTCTTTTGCTTCCCTGACTTGTGGTGTCCTGTGTGGCAGTGCCATGATTAGTTAGCTCATCTACTCTGCAGCTCTCATTCTCAGGGCAGAAGTGGGTACTGCAGATGCTGGAGATTAGAGTCAAGATTAGAGTGGTGCTGGAAAAGCATAGCAGGTCAGACAGCATCCGAGGAACAGGAAAATTGGAGTTTCGAGCAAAAGCCCTTCATCGGTAATAAAGCCCTTCCTGATGAAGGGCTTTTACCTGAAACATCAATTTTCCTGCTCCTTGGATGCTGCCTGACCTGCTGTGCTTTTCCAACACCACTCAATCAAGCTCTCATTCTCATCCAAGTAAGCTAAAGACTTTAACTGGAATGGCTAAGGTACATGCCCTCCACCCCTCTGAGCTCCCTTACCTGTCTTATTCATCGCCACATTCTGCTTTACATGAACAGTTTCCAATTTATCTTCCCTACCTCTAATTCAATGGTCAGTTATGTTTTTGACAGCATTACTACTTTGGTCTTTGGCTTAGTCTGACTTCCTTTTCCCTCAATTGTTATCTTACACAAGGCATCCATTAAGCATTGTTCCATCTTTGTTATTGAGTTATATTGTTGGAATTCACTTCCAACTGTCACTGTGGAAGCAGTGTCACAGAGATTGTAACAGTTAAAGAGAAAGGACCGCAGCATCTTCTCAAGGAGACTACGGATGGTCAATAAATGTAACTTTTCCAAGCTCACATATACCTCGCGAATATATTTTTGTAAAGAAAATTATGATGTAAAGCAATTAAACATATATTAAGGAACATGAAGTCCCAGCAATTGGTCAAAAGCAATTACAGCTTTCCAAGCCACTGTAATTAGCAGCTTTCTGAAAAAGGACATTTAACTTTTATCTGCTCACTGCAGCTCTTCAATAAATATCATTATTTTGTAGTAGTTTAGCATTTTATGTATTTCAGTCTCTGTGTATCATTTTATTTGCAAATAAACTTGGAATGTAAATAAAAGAATAGATTAGTCCCTTACCTTGATGATCGGTTGGTTTGTGACCTAGAGTGTCAGCAGCAATGTGGGTTCAGTTCCCATAGGAGCTGAGGTTACCATGAATGACTCTACTATTCAACCTCTCCCCTCCCCTGACCCTCAGGTTCAAACCAACACCAGTTCTCTCTCTCTTTCTAATCAGAAATTTGGACTATGGTGACATTATCTTTTAGTCCTTACCTAATGTAATCAGATGCAGTTATATAGATAGAAAATCTCCATAAAGTGATGGTTTCTTTTGAATGGGTGATAAAACATTGTGAACATCCTATGAACTCTGCTTTAGGCTGTAGATTATGGCAACCAAACTATAGCGGTAATAAAGACCACAGCCAGTCTGTTCTTCCAAAGTGAAGACTCCAAATGGGATAATGAAAATTATTTTGTTAATGCCCTTGTTTGCATTGGAATAAAATGTTGGAGCCAATTCTCCACTGATGTAAATTCTACTCATGCCCTGCAGAGGCAAAAAAGGAAATAATTGCTTGGGGAAACGTGTGAGTTACCCCACACATGCAATTGACCCGTCTCTCCAAACCTACCCTTCTCTGGACAGTGAAGCCATTGCCTTTCACACAAATGGACAAAACAACATGTTTTTGTGTCACTTATAAAGAATGTCATTATGAATGTGATGTACTGGTCTTCAGGATAGATTCTTCCTGAACAAATAGAGAATTGCTAATCATTTGTTAATGAAGGTAACATCCGTGTAAAGTAATGTAGAGGGAATGTTGTACTGTTGCAGATAGTGTTTTCAAAAGGAGGTTATACTGCAAGGTCTATCAAATTTCTGAAGTGCACATTTAAAGCAGAACAAGACACCCTTTGCCTAGGCCAACATTCATTCCTCAACAAATATCTAAGCAGATGATCTGATCAATAATTTGATTAATGCTTATGGGACTTTGCTGTGTCCATTTTGCTTTCAGCATTTCTTACATTGTTATGTGGGTCTCATGGGAATAATAGGAGGCGTGTCTTAAGCACCACCTACTGTTGCTATCATGTTTCTTTCGTGTGAGCAGATTAATTTAACATAGCAAAAGACTGAAACCTAGCATCTGGTCCTCCTCAAACACTCTGCGACAGCAATCACCATATAAAATATAATTGGTATGTCATTGCAGATGTGCAATATACAAAACTGGAGTCAGACCAGAGAGTGATTTTCCTCTTCTACATTTGAATACGTAAGGCCTGTAGTTTCCAGCAGGTAATATGAATGGTTGCAGCAAACGTCATCAGGAGCAACCTTCATACAGTTTAATGAGTGGGAATTACAAATCAACAGAAATTATTAAAGTGACTAAATTTCAAAATTATTGAATGCAAAGTGCTTTGGGCTATCCCTAAGTTGTGAAAGGTGCTAAATGGTTGTCAGTTCTCTTTTTGTTTCCTTTTAAATTTCATACTATGTCTTCATTCCCCAGGGAACACTGATAAAACATTCTAAATATGTTGTAATAAGGGAATTTAATTTGGTTTACAAAAAATCCTGCTTTTGACAGAATTGTCTGGATGATAGTAAACATTTTGATAGCTTCTGTTCATTGCTGCTTACTTCAAATCAATATTTAATAAAGGAAACATGTTGTTTTTGGCAGAGGAAAATTTGGGTTCTGATTTTAGTCCTAACATAATTTCGGAACTCCAATTATTACATAATTCCCATATAAAAGAAATGCTGCACATGTTGGAAATCTGAACAAAAACAGAAGATGCTGAAAATACTCAATAGGTCAGGCAATATCTGTGGAGAGAAAAACACAGAGCTAACATTTCAGGTCTGTGACCTCTCATCAGGACTGTCCCCTGATTCTGGCCTGAGCTACTGAACATAATTTCTATTATGTACCTTGAGGTAAGAACCTGTTGTTCTATGCATTTTGAATTAGATCTCAATGCTCCCATTGTAGCTAAGCAGTCATGCTCAAAAGATGCCCCTAAGATGAAACTTCTGTGACATCAAATGTGAAAGTCCTACTTGTTCTATAGCACCTGATGAAATCTGGATTTTTTTTAAAAACAGCCCTTATTTCAAACTAAGCTTTGCATTGCTCAGTATGGGCACCAACAGTCTGATTATTCAGCTTACACCTTTGCTGATCCCTTATCAATCAGAATTATTCCTTGGAAATTATTTTGACTTTGGATAATAATTTGTTGGGCCGAAGGGCCTGTTTCCACACTGTAAGTAATCTAATCTAATCTAATATAATATCTGTGATATCATCAACTAGCTAAGGGTCAAAGTCTCAGGATAAAAGGTAGGCCATTTTGTACTGAGATGATGAATATTTTCTTCACTCAGAGGGTGACAAACCTTTGGAACTTTATACCCTATGCTTAGTTATTGAGGATGTTTAAGACAGAGATTGATAGATTTCAATATATTGATATATATTCAATATATGTCAAGATAACATTGGATATAGGGATAATGTAGGCAAGTGACATTGACGTAACAAGCAGACAAGATCTGGTTGAATGGCAGAAGAGGCTTGCGATATGAAATGGCTTACTCCTACTCCTATTTGCTATGTTCCTCCAAACAGAAACATTACATGAAAGTTTCTGCAGTTCTTTTTGTTTTTTTTAACAAAGTATTAGTTATACAGGTCAATGTGGTCTAGCGTAATCTTTCACCTGCACCTGAAGGAACTGTGCTCTGAAAGTTTGTGATTTCAAATAAATCTGTTGGACTGTAACCTGGTGTCGTGTGACTTCTGACTTTGTCCAATCCAGTCCAACACTGGCACCTCCACATTATTTCACCACCTTGGTCTAAGAGCTTCAGACAAGCTCTCTCAATATCATTCATATTCCAAAGAAGCACATCAGCACTCATCCATTTTTATTCAATCAGGGTGCTGATCACAGTGCAACACAATAGCTCATCATTGTTTTACAGAATTTGCTTATCTGTTGAAAATAGATTAAGAGCTTTATGGACCTTCACAAGGGAAGTGATGTGAACATTCAGTCAGATCACGTAAATAAGTCTTATTATGCACAGATTATGTGAGCCCTCTGAGCTTGTCTAAGTGGCCTGTCCAGGCTTTGAAAATGATTTATTAGAGGCTCTGTGACCCCGACAGTTAAAAGTTTAAAAGCGTGCCATATCAGGCAGTTTTACACACTGACAGCGGCAAACAGGCTGGGAAACAATTCCATTTACTTTCCCTCACAAAGAAGACGCAACATCAATTTCTTTGAGACAGGATATCATTGACTGTCACAGCATTTCTTTCTCTCCTGGACCCAGACGATAAATCATTTGGGGGTAGAGTTTTCACTTTTGACACAAATGGCAATTTGGAAAGTGCAGCCACAATTACACAGAAAAATGCATTATTTTTAGTTTTATTTGTTCAGAGATTTTCCCATCTCAGGTTATGCCAGCATTTATTATCCATTCCTAATTGTTTTTGAACTGAGTGATTTGCTAAGACATTTCTGACGGTGGTTAAAAGTCAACCACGTTGCTATGGATCTGAAGTCACATGTAGGCCAATCAAGATAAAAATCGAAGAATTTCTTCCCTGAAGGACATTAATGAACAAGATGGACACTTACAACAATGGCTACATGGTAACCATTAAACCAGATTTTAATTACAGGTTTTTTTTTAATGCAAGTGAAATTTCACCATATGCCATGCAAACCCATGTTTTCAGATATTAGCATGGGATTCTGGATTAGTATCCAGTGACATTAATATTATGCCATTAGCTTCATGGAATCATTGAATCCCTAATGTGTAGAAGCAGAGCATTTGGCCCATCAAATCCACATTAACCCTCCAAAGAGCATCCCACCCAGAACCATCTCCCTACCCTACCCTGAAATCCTTCATTTCCCATTGCTAACCCACCTAGCTTGATATATGGGAAATTTAGCAATGCCAAACTACCTAACTTGCACATCTTCGGACTGTGGGAGGAAACCGGAGCTCCTGGAGGAAATCAATGCAGCCACAAGAAGAATGTGCAAACTCCACACAGAGGCTGGAATTGAAACCAGGTCCCTGGCACTGTGAGGCAGCACCACTAACCACTGAACCACCACACCACCCATAAATGAAAAATTCCTTTCGATTTCTGCTGAAATGCATTTACATATGATCAAACACAAAGGTCAGCCACATGCTCAATCAAGCAGTGTTTAAAAAATATAACTTTTATCTTTCAAATGTTGATCCTAAAAGATTTTTTTTGATATATTGCACATACCTTGTTGCAATTTGATTACGACAATCAAACAATGGTCGGTCATAAAAATAAGATTTTAATCAGAGTGACTCAGAGTGTCAGCAAAGATCATAAACATAAATGCAGAAAGATACAATGCTTCAGATGCTTGACAGACTTCACCTCTTTAAGAAGTTTAGAACTCACAAAAGAATGTCTAACAGAGTAACCAAGGAGCACAGGATTAATTTGGTGAGGAAACCTGAAATCCATGAATTTAACATTACAGTGAATTTGTAGTAGAGCTTTTATAAAACAAATTATTTTATTTAACTTGCACACAAATGGAGCACAGAGTCTGCAATATTCTCAAAGCATCATTGGTAAGTTAAAGTTCAGACCTAAATTTTTCCAAGTTCTGATATTTCATGAAAATGTTAATTTTCACAGCCCAAAAAAAGTTGATTTAATCTCATCCAACCTGTGAAATCTGACCGAACAGCTATGCCATCAGTTAGATTCCACTGACTGAAGCCTTTAAAATGTTTTTTTTTGCAAGTGTTTATCCATCTCTTTTTAAAAATCTATTAGCCTGTCTTTTATGTCAATACAAATTTGGATTGTTTGGGGCAGAGGAGCATTCTGATTTTGAGCTCTGCGGTAACAGGCATGTATCAAGTCAGCTGTCTGTTAAACATCACTTGGCATTTCAGTCAAAGATTGTGGCAAATTCTGCTTGTAAACCACTGATTGCTATCACCTAAGAGGTTAAGGGCAGCAGATGTCACCACCCCTGCAAATTTCCCTCTCAGTCACATAACATTCTGACTGAGAACTGTGCAGCATTCCTTCACTGCTGCTGGGTCAAAATCTTGGAATTCCCTTCCTAATAGCCATGTGTGTCTACCTCCGAAAGACTGCAGCAGTTAAAGAAGACAGATATGAGCATCTTCTCAAGGGCAGTTAGGGGGCAGGCAATAAATTCTGGCCTGGCAAGTGATGCCCAAATCCTGTGAATGAATAAAAAGACCTAAGGTTATATAAGGATCCAAGTTAACCAGGCATTCTTGAGTAAATAATACAGTGAGATTAATTGTTACCGAGCTCAATATCACATCTTCTTATACTGTACACACTGACCAGAACTAAATTGGCTTTTAATCATTGTTTTTGCGTTTTCTTGAAAGGTGAAGACAATCAATATGTCTCCGAACAGATTGCTGTCTTTTCTCCCATTATGTTCGCAGCCCAGAAGATGACAGTTCAGTGTGTCATGCATTCTCTCTTTTGAGTCAATCCCTTTGTCAGGTGTGACATTCCAGGCTCTCTCTTTCTTTTCCAAAAGCCACTGATTTTACATTCACAGTCAGCTTGTAGTTGTATGTCTTTTTTTCCATTAAACGCATTCTGATTAAAAGTTTCTTTTTAATGCCTGTGAACGATCTGGAGTGATGATCATTGGTCATGACACACAATCAGATAAACTATCTTATTTTAGATGTTTGGATTGCAAGTGTACCTGTAGGAACTTGAAATGTGACGCAAGTTCAAGTCTCTTTTATGAGTGATCATTTCTTGTCTTGAAGGTCAAGTTTCACCATTCTCATCTTTTTTCAGAAGGAAAGCAAAGCAGAATAATTGCAAATGAGAAAGAAAGCTGTCTGCAAAACTCAAATATATACCTAGGTAGTTTAAAGGGGAGATGTGGATTGTCTTACTCTCTTACCTTCCCGAAAATAATTTTACTGTGCACTGAATCGTGGCAGTCTTAATTTTTCTTTGCAGAACTGTTAACCACAGTATAACAATCAGAACATTATGGTTCTTAGTTGATAATCAAAGATGCAGTGAATGGGACCATCAAGAAAAAGCATACTCTAGGACTTCAACACAAAGTAATTGTTTAAAAAGTTATGGATTCTTTTCTGAATCCATTAAGAACTGTTTTAATAATTTTAGTACCTTTTCTGTAATTTTCATTGGTTGGATTTGGAAAGATATTTGTCAGAACATTAAGAGCTGTGAATGGGATTGCAACAGCAACACAAATTCATTTTAAAAACAAATCCAATCTGATATATTTCAGTTATATGCCACGGACAAAGTTCCATTTTTGTAATCAGTTGCAATTTTCAGTTGTAGACTTGTAAAGATAAGCCTTTAAACGTAGGTCCTGACATTGAAAATGGGGCAGGGAATATACGGGAAAGAAAAAGGTGCGGAAGAAACCAGGAAAAGATGGAGATACAAGTAAACAGTTGAATTGTCTGAATGGCAGCCAGCTAGGGATGGGAAGCTATAGCTGGTGAGCACTTCAGGACATTATTCAAGTGAGGAGAGGTCAATTGTGCAGGAGTTTGGAGGTTAGGTATAACAGTGGCTGTGAGGGTGAGGCAGAGGTAGGAGGTTGGTTGAAAAGGTGGAGAAGAGGGGGAACAAAGATTTTCTTGATGCACTGGAGAAATGTTCCTGCCCCTCCTATAATGCAAGGAGTATGATAAATGTCATTTAGCATCTTCAGTGAGAATCCCCTGAATATATTGCGGAAGCTTATTGAAATATGATTATGAAGTTTTCCACCTCTCTAAGATGGAAAGAACCCATTTTACAACATGTGGGTGGCATGGTGGCTCACAATTTAGCATTGCTGCCTCACAGCACCAGCAACTTTGGTTCAATTCCCACCCTTGGGTCATTGTCTCTGTGGAGTTTGTACATACTGCCCATGTCTGCATGGATTTCCTCCAGGTGCTCTGGTTTCCTCCAACAGTCCAAAGCTGTGCAGGTTAGGTGAAAGGTCTCATTGGCGACCTTCTCTACTCATCAACTAAAGCCTTTAGGGGCCAATTAACAGCAACTTAAAGGCCTCAAGTTCCCAGATCAACTGCCTCCTTCACATGTGAAAATATTGATTAGTCTTTTCACTGGGAATTCATGCTGGCCAGCCTGATGGGTGGGGGTGGGGGAGGGGGTCTTCAATTGTCACAATATGGGCACCATCGGTGGCACGGATTGTGTGTAAGGGCGAGGTCTCCGAAAGCCATCCAACCCCCTCCAACTCCACTGTCCTTGCCTTTGACTGTCTTGATCACCATCCCTCTGCAACACCCACAGTGTGGGATGAGAATAAGAAGTACTTAGCTTCTCATTAGTGGATTCCCCTGAGGAGTGGTATCGAACCAATGGATTTTAAATCCCAGAGTTTGACTGCCTCTGATTGACCGGCAGCTTCTGCAAACATGGGTCGCCAGACTGAAGCTCGCCCGCGTAAACATGGTAGCCCTTGGTGAGCTTCATTCGTGATGAAGGACTTATGCCCGAAATGTCAATTCTCCTGCTCCTTGGATGCTGCCTGACCTGCTGTGCTTTTTCAGCACCACACTCTCGAGTCTGATCTACAGCACCTGCAGTCCTCACTTTGTCTGGCTCTTGGTGAGCTGACTGCCAGGTAATTGGACCAGTTTGCTCAGTTATGAAGGTGGCATATTAGTATGCATACACAGACGTACACATGTGGGTACTCACACAAACAGGCACACCGACCGATCAAAATAAATTAATTTTAATTTCCTTTCACTTCCTAGTTGCAGCAAAAGGGGCAAAGTGAAATAGACACATTAATTCAGGTTACCCATCTCTATTGGAGTGCCCCAGGCTTTCCTGTGCTTGAATATTATTAGAGATGTACCTCTAATGTGGTGTTATTATGGTAAAAGGGGCCAGATTTCCTGCTTATCAGCTCATGGAGCTTCTGAGAATCCAGAGGAATTCCAAACTTTGGAATCTTTACCCACCTCATCACCCAACCCACATCAAACGACGTGCTGGGATCTTGGGAAAATCCAGGAATTCTTGGGGTGGCAACATGGCTCACTGCTGCCTCATGGTGCCCGGAAACTGGGCTCGGGAGTTTGGACATTCTCCCTGTGTCAACAAGGTTTCCTCTGGGAGCTCTGGTTTCCTTCCACATGCAAAGATGTGCAGGTTAGATAGATTGGCCATGCCAAATTGCCCCACCGTGTCCAAGGATGTACAGTTTAAGTGGATTGGGTAAAAACAAGGATTGCAAATGCTGGAAACTCGAGTCTGGATTAGAGTGGTGCTGGAAAAGCACAGCAGGTCAAGCAGCATCCAAGGAGCACTAGAATTGACGTTTTGGGCAAAAGCCCTTCATCAGGAATAGAGGCAGGAAGCCTGCAGGGTTGAGACATAAATGAGAGGAGGGTG
>NC_057742.1:24998245-25032034 GCF_004010195.1 Chiloscyllium plagiosum
ACTGGAGTGGGTGTGGTGTTAGGGGGAATGGGGGTGAAGTCATGAGCAGGGGTGATGTTCCCTTCAGGGTTCTGGGGAGCGGGGATGGTGACATTGGGACCTGTGGGGGGGAGCGGAATGCAGGTGAGTGGCATTGCTGGGGACGGACGTGGTGGCAAACATGGCGGGGGGGAGGAAGCTACTGAGCATGTGACATCAGCGATGATGTGAGGGGCGGAAGTGATGTCATGTGTGGTGCATGAGGAATTGTGAGGGATGGAAGCGGCTGTGGAAGCGGCCATGATGGGGGTGGAAGTGACATCATCGATCATTGTGCAGGTGGTAGCTGCACCAGCCACATGGCTAATGGCGTCTGAGCAGTTCCAGAGACTGGGGGAATCTTCTGGAATGTTCGAGGAGTGCTGGTTATGGAGGAGGGTGTATAAAAGTTTGTTGTACTTACAGTTTTTTATGTTTGAGATGGTGTTGAAATACCGTTTGTTGAGAGTATGAATTCTTCTTAGAATATAGTACAGAGTGGGTCCTTTGCAGTTCTGAGAGAGTGTGGCCCTCAGCTGTGGCAGGGCTGACTGTAGAGAGGTTAGGTAGCGGCACATGGCTGCAAGTGTGGAGCGGAGGATCTTGAAGGAGAACCGTTGCTGGTGGTTTTGAATCTGTAGTCTGTACTGTTTGTCGAGTTCGGTTCCAAACTCTGCTGGTTTAAAAGTAGTCCGGAGTCTGCGTGGGATCAATTGGTTACGGAGGCAGGCATTGAGGAAGCAAATGTGGCTGTGGTAGCGAGTCTGTTTCAGGACATGGTTGAAGAGCTTCAGGGCAGAGGAGATGACTGGGGGGTTGCAGTGAGAGAGAGAGACTCACTGAGATTCTTGTAGAGAGAGAAGGAGAACTTCTTCAAGGCAGGTTTAAGTGGATTGGCCATGCCAAATTGCTCCAAGTATCCAGGGATGTGCAGGTTAGATGGATTAGCCTTGTCAAATTGCTCCATAGTGTCCAGGGATGTGCAGGCTAGGTGGATTGGCAATGGGAAATGCAGGGCTACAGGAATAGGGTGAGATGCTTTTTGGAGGATCAGTGTAGACTTGCTGGGCTGAATGGCCTGTTTCCACTCCAGTATTGATTCTATAGTTCTTCCTGACCCCTTTCGTAGCTCTAGTGGTCTTCCAGGTTTTGGAGAAAGTTGTTCTCCAGTCTTGTGAGCACCTCACCAGAAACCTCAAAAATCTCACTCTTAAATGTTACAATGCTGCATTATTCAAGCTTAAAATGTAATAAATCTCTGTGTCTTGAAAGAACATTATTCTTTACCATCATAGCTTTGTAAATCACTGAGCCACATTTGTGAAATCTACCTTTGCTCTAATATAGAGTTGTTCATTGACTCGAAACATAAAGCAAGGTTATTTATAAAGAACAAATATTCCCAATGAATGAAGAGACGTTTCTTTCTCTTGGATTGTGAAAATTATCAGGTGTCAGAAAGGTAGTTCTGCAAAGATGCACCAATGCTCCTGAGTAATTGCTTTGTAATTCTGCATTTCCTTATCAATTTTCTATTATAATTAGAATCATTCTCACATTTTATATTTTCTTCCCCAATATTTTAGTTTCACATCATTTCATCCAAGATATTTCTCCTATTCCTTGTTGGGCTTTTGTTCTTATTAATATTAAATGTTTACTCTGCTTTGAGACTGATCATATTTGCTGAAGCTCAGTCACTTTCAAGACCTGAAAATATTTAAAAATTGATTAGATTCCCTAGAGTATGGAAATAGGCCCTTCAACCCAACATGTCCACACCAACCCTCCCAAGAATAACCCACCCAGACCCATTCCCCTTTACTTGCCCCAGACTAATGCATCTAACACTATGGGCAATTTAGCATGGCCAATTCACCTGGCCTGCACATCTTTTGGATTGTGGGAGGAAACAAGAGACACGGGAGAATGTGCAAACTCCACCCAGACAGTCACCTGAGGTGGGAATTGAATCCAGGTCCCTGGTGCTGTGAGGTAGCAGTGCTAACCACTGAGCCACCATGCTGCCCTATTATCTTCATGTTCTCTCTTGCTTTTAAATCACACACATGAGAATTATGTAATCTTCCTTAATTTGTGTGAACATCTATTCTTTTTAATCATCACTCAGGGTTTTAATCATTTACTTGTGCTTTTCAATGCAGTACAATGAAAGTGAGTGTGCTAGCCCCTGGCTAATGGAATCTCGAGCAGACTCAGACTTAACTAAAGGAATGTAACAGCTTACATACAGTATCTGTTAGGATACTACCCACAATTTTCAGAATTAATAATCAAACTCAAAGACTTGTTATTTATTCCCATTCATGTCTTGCTGAGTTGGAAATCTGTTAGGCTGTAAGGCAGTGAACTTGAGTAGTTAGATCCCTGAAATATTTGTACTGGTGCCAATGAACACTATCAAGTTGACTAACGACTTGTCTCATTGCATTAAGTTGGGAAACAGACTGAATTGCTGAGTATCAAGGTCATTCTGCCTATTGTGTTCACCATCTAAGAGAATCATACCCATTTGTTGTAGGTTGAAATTTCTAAATGTATCATTACTAAACAACAAAAGACCATCAGCTGCTTCATCAATGATAATCCCAATGACTATCTAAAGTTTGGAAGTCAGGATGTTTGTTGATAATTGTACAATGCTGAAGCAATTCATGTCCAAATGCAGCAAGATCTGGGAAAAAAAAACAGGCTTAGGCAAGTGACAAGTAACATTATGTCATGCAAGTGCTTAGCAATGATCACTTCTAAAATGAGAGAATCTAACAATCTTCCCTTGACGTTCAATGGCATTACTATCACTGCATGTTCACAATTAACATCCTGAGGGTTACCATGAACCAGAAACAGATCTGTATGCCGGAGGTTGAGGGGTGATTTCATAGAGGTTTATAAAATCATGAGGGGCATGGATAGGGTAAGTAAACAAGGTTTTTCCCTGGGGTGGGGGATACCAGAACTAGAGGGCTTAAGTTTAGGAAGGGAGGGGAACGATATAAAAGAGACCTAAGGGGCAACTTTTTCATGCAGAAGGTGGTGCATGTATGGAATGGGCTGCCAGGGGAAGTGGTGGAGGCTGGTACAATTGCAACATTTAAAAGGCATCTGGATGAATATATGGATAGGAAGCGTTTGGAGGGATATGGATCGGGTGCTGGCAGGTGGGACTGAATTGGGTTGGGATATCTGGTCGGCACGGACGATTGGACCAAAGGGTCTGTTTCTGTGTTGTACAGTCACTTCAATGCCGCATTTACAAGAATCGGTCAAAGGTTGGAAATTCTGTGGTGATTGACTCATGTCCCGATTTCTCAAAGTCGAGCCAGCATCTACAAGGCACAACTCGGTAATGTGATAGAATACTCACCAACTGTCTGATTGGATGCAGCTCCAACAATTGTGGCACTCCATCCACCACTTTAAACATCCATTCCCCTCACCACTGTTACACAGCGGCAGCAACGTATACTGTTTGCCAGATACACAGCAGGAACTCACTGCAGCTCCTTCAACAGCACCTTCCAAACTTTTGACTTCCGCCACATTGAAAAACAGGTAGCAGACACATGGGAGCAGCACCATCTGCAGGTTTCCCTCACAGCCACATATCACTAGTGTGTATTTGGCAGAAAACAGTGTGAGAGAGTCCTTCTGCTGCCCTGTTGTTATTTGACTTGATTTGCTGGCTAGTTGGCAGCTAGAGAGTTGCTGGGTAGTTAGCTGGATAGTTAAGAGCAAGTCTTTTTGTTTGCAATGTTCAGATGACTCGTAGGTGGTTCTTCAACAGTGACATTCAAGGTACAGTAGCACATGAAACTAGGCTTGTGCACATGAACCTCAGTTCACCAGCACACCTTCTTCCACTAGAATGCACAGGTCAAGGTTGCAGTGGGATTTTAACTTTTTTCTTATGTTTTACTGGAAGGGCAAAACACAGAGGATGGTGACATAGTCACCTCATTACATCTTCCTGTCATCTCTGTCTCTCTCTCTCTCTCTCTCTCTATATGTGTTTGACGTTTTCTGAGACATTGCAAGTGCAACATCCCAACAGGACTTTGCCAAACAGCACTGAACTTACATCTACAGACTGTTTTTGTCTTTAGCATTCCTCTTTAAAAAAACACATTTTGGAGTTAAAAGTTTTAAAATGTCCATAGTATATCAGGATTCTGATCTGTTATCATGACACTATGAATGAGTAAAAACAAACATATATGCTTTTGTCAAGACTATCAAGATTCGGTTTGTATTATTACTTAGAATTGTTGATGACCATTCAAGCACAACAAATGTAAAATCTGTTTGGAGGTGATGTTCTACTGATAATGTCACAGAGCGTAACCCAGAAACTCCAAGTTAATGTTCTGGAAATAGGGGTTTGAATTCCACAGTGGTGGATGGTGACATTTGAATTCAATAAAAATAATCTAGCCTAATGGTGGTGATGTAACTACTGTTCATTCTTGTTAAAAATCCATCTGCTTCACTAATATTCTTCGGGGAAGGAAATCTGCCAACTTTACCTGATTCTGCCAATCCCAATTATACCCCATCACCAAAATCCAACACATCATCCTTAAACACTTACGCCAACTCCAACTAGACCCCATCACCAAGAACATCTTCCCCTCCCCACCCCTCTCTGCATACCAAAGGACCGTTCCATTCGACAGTCCTTGGTTTGCGCCACTCTCCCCACCGACCCCCCCTGAACCCCCCGGTACCTTCCCGTGCAACTGGAAAAATTGCAAAACCTGCCGGTAGACCACCCCCCTCCCCTCCATCCAGGGCCCCAAACCGTCCTTCCAGGTGAAACAGAGACTCATCAGCCTCTCTTCTAACCTAGTTTACTGCATCTGGTGCTCCCTATGTGGTCTATTCTACACTGGGGGGACCAAACGTAAACTGAGGGAATGGTTCACTAAGCATCACAGCCGGGCCCGCAGGGGCTGACTGGACCTCCCAGTCACTGTCCATTTTAATTCCCCTGCCCACTCCCTTTCCAACATGACCATCCTTGGCCTCCTCCTTTCTGAAGAAGGGCTTATGCCCGAAACGTCGATTCTCCTGTTCCCTGGATGCTGCCTGACCTGCTGCGCTTTTCCAGCAACACATTTTCAGCTCCTCCATTGACACAATGACCCAAATTGCAAATTGGAGGAACAACACCTCATCTTCTGCCTGGGCAGCCTACAGCCTGAGGACTCAACATTGAGTTCTCCAATTTCAAATACCCTCCTTTCCCAGCCCCCAAGTCCCTTCCCAGCCCCTCCCCGTCCATTCCATTCTCCCTGCCACCAACCAGATTCATTCCTCCCATAGACCAACCAGGTCGTACCCTCTACCTGTCTTCACCTATACCCGCTTCACCACTCTGCCCCCACCACTCCCTTTTCCTGCAACTCCCCTATACCCACCCCCAGTCCTCAAGAAGGGTTATACCCAAAATGTCGGCTTCTCCACCTCCTGATGCTGCCTGGCTTGCTGTGTTCTTACAGCCTCCTCCTTGTCTACTTTGGATTCCACCATCTGCAGTTTTTTATCTCTAACCCCCCTGATCTAGCATACATGTGAGCCGAAGCCTACAGCAATGTGGTTGACTCTTAACTGCCCTCTTGACATTTGGGAATGGGTACTAAATGCTGGCCTGGCCATCAGGACCCTTATGAACAAATCTAAAAAAAAAATAAAATATTAGGAATTACTGCTTTGGTCATTACAAGTAGCTGTAATGACTGGAGGCTCAACTATACACTTCATGCACTGTATATCAAAAAGATTTTAATTAACAACTTTCGGGACATTAGGAGTAATCAATCCAGACAGTAATTGAAATGTGCAACATTAACTAAAGGCGAGAGATTATCAGAAACTTCATCTTGCTGATTGAAAAAAATATCCTATGATATACAAGCCATTCAAATGGCTTTTATTGACCAAACAGATGTAGGGACAATGAATTCTTATCAAGCAACAAATTTACTCCAAACATGTCCTCCTGTGTGTTGCATTTCCTCCATTAGTTTATATAATGCTAAACATTAAATATACTGACATTTAAAACACAAAAGCTTCAAACTGCTTGAGAATATGAAAAAAAAAACATTTCCTTAAAGTATCCTCCTCACATGTATTGGCCTGGGATCTACGGCTTGAATTTTGAATACATTTCTGCAGATATAAAGGCTCTTGCAAGCAGCTCCAAGAATATAGTGATTCCATTCTGTGCCTATCGCCTACTGTGTAATGACCAGAATTTAAGGTATAGCATGCACAAACTATTTAACAAATCAGAGTAGGAAGGGAAGCAGAAATATATAAATAGAAAGGCAAACAACGTTCTCTCAATAGTCAGCCTTGAAATCAGTTATTGAATAATATCCTAGTGCCTCAAACTTTTTATTTGAGACACGTAATGCATTTTGAAGGTTTTGAAGATTTGTCAAGAGGGTATTTCCTACTGCAGCTGCCTCAGATTCTGCTTGCAAACCAATCATTCTTCTCTTATGCATCATGAACACACTTTTTTTCCCTTGGATTAGTATTTCTTATGAATTGTCCTGATGAGTGCAAGATGACAAGCTTTGTCAAAATGTGCCTTTTTTTTAACAATACTTAAGTTCTGTACTACAGCTGTGGGACTGGAGGGTTTGAGTGACAAGGAGAGGCTGGGACATTTTTCACTGGAGCATAAGAGTTTGAGGGGTGACTGTATAGAGGTTTATAAAATCGTTAAGGGCAAAGATAATGTGAATAGCAAAGATCTCTTCCCTAGGGTAGGATAGTAAAGGGCATATTTTTAAGGTGAGGGGAGACACATTTAAAAGGGACCCAAGGGGCAACTTTTCACACAGAGCGTGGTTTGTATGTGCAATGAACTGCCAGAGGAAGTGGTAGATGTAGGTACAGTTAAACCAGTTAAAAGATATCTGTTCAGGTACATGAATAGGAATAATTTAGAAGGTTAGGGGTGAAATGCAGGCAAATGGGATTAGCTTAGTCTGGAAAACTTGGTCAGCATGGATGAGTTGGACCAAAGGGTCTGCTTCCATGCTACACGACTCTATTTGAATTCGTCTGTCTATTCCAGGCAATTGAAACCAGTGCAGGAATTCACCTGGGGTAGAGGTGATACCGATAGTTACGTACCTTCTGTATGATGTGAATTTTGCCCCAGCAAGAACCAGACCAGGTCTCCCTTGAAGAAATGCAGAGATAGCAGGCACCACATCAGCGACATTTATATGTCAGTACCAAGGATGACAAATAACAGCGGGAAAATAACAAATGGAGAAAAGGGGCAACTCAATAGAAAAGACAGAGAAAAAAAAAGTGGGAATGAGGATGAGAAATAAATGGATTTATGTAGAAACAATAGATATGATACATCTGCTCCTTCCAAAGGCAGGTGCTTGGCTCATTGTTTGCTGATGTTTCACAATGAGCCATTTCGGTGGCGTCTGTTTCGTCCTTGTCTTCTGAACTCAAAGACAGGATGAGGAAGCCATATTAAAGGTAAATACATGTAGAGGTAAGAGGTGAAAAGCAGACCAAAACAATAGAAAACAGAGATTGAGAACAAAATAATTGGAAAAATGCAAGCATAAATTCAGGTGCAAGGAAACCGATCTGTGTTTTTGCATGCAGGTAATGAGAAATCAATTATTGTTTTGCAAGATTTTTAAATGTACATGTCAGTCTTGATTTAATGGTGCAATCCCATAAGACAGGGCATCACTTCAAATGAATAATTCAGCACTTGCCTAGCCACAGTCTCTGGATCGAATTATAATTATGGTGTCAACAGGAGATTATATGGCTGATGAGTTTGGAGAGAACGATGGGTAGGGATTGAGGTAAAGAGAAAGTGTCTAGTCATGCTTGTCCTGCCATGATAAATCACCTCAGATTCACTTGAACAGGAAAGTATTTAACTATGGATCACTTCCTATTACAAAGATTTGTTGTGATTTAAGTTATCAATGCAGCACTATTTTCAATTTCAATTGATGGAGGACTGTAAGAAACTGTTGTCATTCATAATTGCACCAACATTTTGTCTATCACATCAATGATTGAGAAGCAGCAACAAAAGATGGAGCGTTTTTAATTATCACTGTGGTACCATCATTAAACAAGTACTCAAGAATAACGTTGGGATCTGCGAGAATTAATGGTGGCCCCAATATATAAGGATTTGCATTTCATGGTCACCTGTGCTTAAACCAGATTGATGGCAGCTCTATATCTGACAGCCACATTCTCTGAAGAATGAAAGTCAAGAATCCAATTGGAAATATGGGAGCAATCTGTAAGGGTTTGGTGTGAATTGGATAGGCGTTCTTCAGTGACTTAGTGAAAGACGAGGTACTGGAGTCGGAGGAGTATCAGACCAAAATCTGGTGCAATAAAGTCAATAGAGAATGCGCTAATACATGGCAAAGTTTTAATCTTTAAACTAAGTCAAGCTATTTGTTGCTGTGGCCCTTTTGAATGTTAGATCATTTTCACTGTGAAAAGAGCTCACTTTTAAACAATGAGACACTGGTGAACCTGTACTTATTGCAGTTATAGAAAGACATGGTTTGAATTTAAAGTAGATTTGGATTAAGCTGCTCCATGTTTAAAATTGATATGGAAACATAATAGGGGCTGTTGCTTCACTGGGTGAAAATCAGATTAACAAATTTTCACTCGCAAGAAAGGACTTGTTTCAGAAATCAGTGTGAAGAGACTGCTTTATAGACCCTGCCATGCAGTATGCATGTTGGAGCATCAATCTGTTGATACAGCGCAGTCTAAGTACTGCTGCTTTAATCAAGCCAGTCCCTTTTGATTAAAAGGGACATGAATATAGTTAAATCCAATTAGAAATGCAGTGTCGCTTGGATCTTAATATGAGTAGCTGGACTGTGCTAGAGATGGGTTTACTAACAGCAGATAGTAGTTAAATATATGGCCCCAGGAATTTTATGCTGTCATATTTTAAGTGCTTAACTTGCTCAGTGCTGGTGCTGAATGTTTTTTGTAGTGAAAACAAAATGGCAATAGAACCAGAAGCCCAGTGGTAAATTTATAGGCAATGATTAAAGGAATTCCAATATTTCACTCTAACCACTCCTTCCAATGAAAATGAATGTTGTCTATGTTCTGAGCCCATTAATAGAAACCAAACTGAGGTATAACAAAATAGTGTTGCAGAACATAGAATACTCGAAGTGTGTACCTGTTAATTACATCGAAATTACATCACAGAAGCAGGACATTTGGATAGACTGAGAAAAGCTGCTGCTTATGCTCCACACTGGCCACCTGAACATCCTTCTATTTCTATCTTCCTTGTACATTTTAACCAGCCTGTTGAGACATGCTCAGAGATACCGTTGGGACAAGTGGGACTTAAACCTGGCTCTTCTAGGGAGAGATGGGGACACCACCATCCACCCATCCTCTTCCTCCCTTGTATATTTACTCGTCTTACATTCAAAGGGAAGTCACTGCTACTAAAGAAGGAGCTAATGCATAATATGTATTTATATGATAAAGCAAAAATCAGACACATAGTAAGGTTCAGATTAGTGGATACTTTATTCTTGAGGTCGCTGTCATACAGCAATTATGGTCTAACCAATGACAAGGTGATTACAGAGGTTTCTACAATCATTTGACCAAGTGATTTGTCTCTTTTTTTGTAGACAGGGAACACCTAGAAAGAAATGCAATTAGTTTAATGCTGGTTTTGCAGAGGCTAGTGTTTTCTGTAATCAATTTGGGGCGGCACGGTGGCACAGTGGTTAGCACTGCTGCCTCACAGCGCCAGAGACCTGGGTTCAATTCCCGCCTCAGGCGACTGACTGTGTGGAGTTTGCACATTCTCCCCGTGTCTGCGTGGGTTTCCTCCGGGTGCTCCGGTTTCCTCCCACAGTCCAAAGATGTGCAGGGTCAGGTGAATTGGCCATGCTAAATTGTCCGTAGTGTTAGATAAGGGGTAAATGTAGGGGTATGGGTGGGTTGCGCTTCGGCGGGTCGGTGTGGACTTGTTGGGCCGAAGGGCCTGTTTCCACACTGTAAAGTAATCTAAAAATCTAAATCTAATCTAATTGGCTTCAGCAAGGTGGTTTTGGCATGTTTGCTCTGTCCTCTGCATCCAGCCCCCCAGTCCTGTCATTCTGTTTAGTCGTAGGTATTATTACAATGCAGAGGTCGAACCCCTCTGCTAATTAAAAGTGAAACACCCAGAAAAGCTCGCTTCACCTCATTTTCTGCCAAAGGTGTGAGTGAAAGAAAACCCCTGATTTCCACTGTTTAAAAAAACAATTTATTTTCCTAGCTCTCATAGTGAACACTAAATAAAAACTATTAACAAATCAGAACTCCCTTTTTTCTTAACTAATCACTATCTGACCCCAACTCAATAAAAATACTGCTCCAAAAGTACAATTATTAAACATTAAATCAAGTTAATCTCTCAAAGTCCGTACAGTCCCTTATACTGTCTTTCTTCTCGTCTTCTGAATCTGCTGTCTTCTCCCTGGGTCGTCTCCTTACCTTTTACTGCTTTTATTGGACAATGTACCATTTGATAGATAGTCCCTTCTGAGATTTCTTTGAGAACAACATGTTTATTTCTTCGGATGACCAATTTTCAAAATGCCTTCTTTTTTACACCCCCAACATCTTTGCCGCTCATTGGTCCAATGTTGTCAAAATTCAAAATCAATTGGGCTTTGGTGTCCTCGGCATAATTTAAATGAATTGGTTAAATTTGAATTGCTGTCAAAACAGCAAGCAAAGCTCAGGTATCCATTTAACAGCCAATTGTTACACATATCTATTTTGGAACAGTCTGTCTCTTAGCTGTTCTGTTTATTGGCAGCTTAAATTCAGAAAAATACTTTCTGTCTTAAAATGACCATACACTCTTTTGACTTCGTAACAGTATGAAATGGCTGAAGAATAGCATCTGACATGGTCAGAATCTTAAGAGGAGATTGGAAAGGATCATCCACTTGGCAACTATTTCAGTGTCACATTTTGCACTCCCATGTTAGGGTCTGCTGTGATTGAGAATGGGAATGTCTGCTGAGCCTCTTCCCCCTCTTAATAATTGCTCAATTTATGACCAAATGAAGAAAGGTTGCAAAATTTTGACCTAATATTACACACTTGACCATTCAGTTTCACGTTGATGCAGTCTTGGGGAAAGTGAGAAACACAGATATGCTTCATCCTGCAATTTTGACAAGACTCCAATGCAGCTTTAGGGGTGAAAACCCATTGTTAAAGCCATTCACAGTTCAATAATGAATTACTGTGTTGCTGATTAATATCTCACCTTTGAATAATGAGAGCTCTTAATAATATTAGAGAAAGAACCACAGTCAGTGATACTCTTTCATAGTGTTAATGTAGTAAGTAACCTGCTTAGATTAATTAGTAGGATACAGCAAATGGATAAGAATAAAAGGCAACACTCTAACAAATGAATAAACACCCCATTAAAACGAAGCATGCGCACACCCTTTTTATCTATCCATATAAAAGGAAAATAGTTGTACACATGTAACATCAATCCATGTAGGAAGCAGTAGCATAGCTAATAATTGAGATTACATTCTTCTTTCAAATACAGCAGAAAATGTATATCACATTCAAAAGGTGAAGATATTTATATTACAAGCAGTGATATAGCAGGACTCCAATGTCACAGGAAAGAATGTATTTGAAATCACATTAGAACTGCAGATAATGTTTCTGATTAAATTATACTTTGACTGAATCACATTCAGCTTGGTTAGAGCTATTATAAAATTGTAATGTTTTAGTACAGGATATATCACATCCTTATGTCAATAAAATCTAATCAAGTATTAACTGGGTAGAACAGTGAACCATAGCTTGCAGAAAATGGCCCATGAACAGTGCCAGTTGGCCACCATTATTAAGGTGAAAACCATAGGAGGATTACCGCATAGTAAGAGGTCATTCAGCTCAGCGTGACCCTGCCAGCTCCCTGCGTTAGCAACTCATCTCGTCCTATTCCTCTATCCTCTCTCTGCTACCCTGCAAGTCTCTTGTCAAGGGTTTATACATTCTTTTTGAAAGCTGTGTAGCTATGGTTGCATATGTTTCAAACACACTCTCAGGCAATGCACTCCAGACCCCAACCACTTTCTCTATTCCTAATCCACTGCTGGCCTGGTATTCCTTTCATGGAAAGTCAGCTCCTTAACTACATTTTCCTCAATACAGTTACAGGCAGACTTGTTAAATGTTTCTCACAACTTTTGTTATTATTACAGATTTCCATCAACTACAGTATTTAGCTTTTCTGTTGACTCAAAGGGAGCCATTCATTATTTGTTTGCCTAAGTTATTTTTAAAGATATAATTTTGTCTGTTTTCTTTTTACAACGTGGATCTCCTCACAAGGACAAACAAAACTACAGAATGAGAGGATTAAAATTGAGAAGATCAATATCTATTCACATAGAAAGACATGGCATCAAAATTAGCACTATCACAAATATTTAATTTCGGAAATGGGCCAAATAGAAAACAAAACTTAACATTTTGCCAAAGATAATTCTTCAGATATAATAAAGCTTCCAAATTGCAAGTCAGAAGCTGAACAAATAAGTACATTTCTGCATACAAATGGGAGAACAGCAGATGATGTTATTCAAAGCAAAAGGGTAGAAAAAGCGACAGACAGCTTTGAAGAGAATTGAAAATTCATGACAATCATTTCAATCTTACAACTCATAAAATTATTAAAAGATCAAGAGTTAACAGAAGAATATAGTATGCAGGAAGATACAAGATAATTTCATTAATGATCGCAATAGACAAATGGAGAGATGCAACCAGGGAAGTGTGGAGGCTTTGTAGTCAGCACTGGTGTCTCACAGCATGATTAGGTGGATTGGCTATGGGGAACACAAAGGTTATTCAGACATTGACTTGGACCCGATTTACCACCCCCTGAGAAAATAGCAGGAAATGACATCACCATAGGAAATGGCATCGTCACAGGAAATGACATTGCCGACCCAAAGAAACCCAAACATATAAACAGAAAGCAGGAATCATCAGCAGTGCTTCGTCCAGAGGCTCACTGAAGATCTTACCTAGTATGGTGACTAAACATCTGAAAGTGAATCTTCCAGCTCAGCGAGCAAACCAACATCCAGGGCTATAGGGGTCTGAGTGGGAAGCTTTTTGAAAGGTCAGTGTGGATTCGATGGGCTGAATGGTCTGTTTTCACACTGTAGGGACTCTATGATTCTATTATCAGTACTCAGAATTCATGAGACAGATTTATTGTATTATAATGAATTTTTGTTAGTTTCATTACAGTCTGAAGATCACCTGACTCTAGAGAAAATCATTCAGATGGTAAATAAAGCAGAGATCCAGAAGAAGCAGAGAACAATCCTAAGGGGAAAATATCAAACTTGGCATGAGAGATCTTTCAAATCCATTCAATTATTGCAGTATAGCATTACAAAAGGCATATCATAAAAGCCCGAGGAGTGGGTCGGACAGTAACAAGACACTAAGGACGGAATGATACATTTCTCTGGCTGAGTGTCAGTTTCTTTGAGTTTCATGGAGGATTTCTCTTTATAATGCCTAGTGGGTTTTTCCTCTCTGTATCCTATCAACCTCACTTTGTTAATCACCTACCTCATCTCTCAGTCAAATCTAACTGTACTTTACTACTGGAACAACTCATCATGACAGGGATATCCCAGAATGATCAGCATTCCTGGCACTTGAACCATCTTTAAAAGATTGTGCGCACATGGACAAACACTTCTTCTGGAGTTGCCCTGTAACATTCCTGACATTTGGCTCAGAGATGGTAGAGAAGGGAGAGTTGGTACCCAAGTTTGTGAGATCCTGGGGGATGGGGTGGTGCAGAAGTGGGATGTCATCTTCCCCATCTGGTAGTGGAGGCTATGACACCAGAACATGCCAGCCTGCCCTAAGGTTGCCTCCTCGGTCAGTGCAGTCTCAGCTGTCTGAAGGGAATACACTGCACTGTCAGAGGGTTGTCTCCAACTCTGCCAATAAACGGTCACCTTCTTTTGTCTATTACCTCACACTCACTCTGGGTCTTCCCCACCCACTTGCTACCAAGGCTCAGATTCCACTTCTCTTACAATTACCTGCAACATCTTCCTTCAATTGCAGTCACTCATCCCAACCTCTGACAACACTGACTCTTCAAACTCTCTATGCTGCCTACCCACTCCAGTGGGACACCTGCCCATTAAAAATAACAGCTTTGCAACCCATTTTCATCACCTTTAATGCCTGCGATTCATTCCAGGAATAAAACAGACCACAATATGGTAGAAAGACAAGAGATGGATTGCCTGATATTTGGCTCTTCGCCCAAGGAGAAGATGCTGATTATGACTGCCCCAAGTAGCTAAGTTATGGTGATCTAGATCCAGTCAGATTTGAGAAGCTGCTCACGACATACTGTACCAGGAACCCCACAGTGAGGACTGACTTCACTGAGGGCTGCTGACAATCGTGACAGGCTTCCTGACTTTGTGTCTTTCACTAATTGGCACAGCAAGGCAGCAGTTCTGTGAGCCTGGTATCTCTGGCTGAGGGGCAGGATTCTCAAAGACAAGGTGAGGCAAAGATGTCATGGGAAAGTGAGTGTGAAAAGAGCAAAGAAATAGCTTGCAAATGTTTCAGTCCATGAGCTGGTGCAATGTCGCTAGGTATAAACTATCCTTGGTGCATTTAAGGTGCAGTATTGAAGTGCAGAATCCTACTGTAAGTGGACTGGATATGTGCCATGTGGTTCCTTAGAGATTGGCACATTTTGGGATGCTAATGTCAATTAGTAGGAGAGAGAGAGGTGAGGGAGAGAGCATGCAAAAGTGTGTGTGTGCAGGTGTGTGCATGTTCAATGCCCATGGAGTGTGTACCCACTCTGATTTCCATGGCAAGACTTACTGTTTTTGTTAATGGTACAATGGAAAGCTGCATATCAATGACATGAGATCTGTAGTTAATAAGGTCATTAACAAGCAATAATCTGTATAGAGTCATAGAGATGTACAGCACGGAAACAGACCTTTGGTCCAACTCATCTGTCCCAACCAAATCTAGTCCCACCTGCCAGTATCTGGCCCATAGGCCTCCAAACCCTTCCTATTCTTATACCCATCCAAATGACTCTTAAATGTTGCAATTGTGCTCGCCTCCACTACTTCCTCTGGCATTCCATACATGTACCACCCTCTGCATGAAAAAGTTGCCCCTTAGGTCTCTTTTATATCTTTCTCCTCTCACCTTAAATCTATGCCCTCTAGTTTTGCCCCCCCACCCCACCCAACCCAGGGAAAAGGCTTTGTTTATTTATCCTATCCATGCCTCTCATGATTTTATAAACCTTTATAAGGTCAGCTCATACCATACACACACCACCCTGTGTGAAAGGTTGTCCCCTAGATCCCTTTTAAACCTTTCCCCTCTCAACTTAAACCTGTACCCTTTGGTTTTGGACTACCCACCTCCGGGAAAAGACTTCGGCTATTCATGGTATCCATGCTCCTCATGATTTTATAAACCTTTAATGTCAATGAAATATTACTGAATTAGTCAAAGGGATGGTCTGGCTATAAACAGCAAACCCTTTATTTATCAAACTCCTATTGTACTTCATTGAGAAAGATTTTGATCTAAGTAAAAACGACAGCCAACACACTGTAAAATTAGGAAGTAAAGTAGTACACAAAAATACTTGCCCTATCAAATCCACAGCATTTATAAAAATAGTGGTCCAATTATAGGGAAACTTGCAACTCCTTGGTAACAGTCTCACTTTGATGCCCAGAACTTAGTTAAAAGATGCAGCAAGCTGTTCCCAACAATGAGCAAAACCTCACTGGACTTCACGGTATGGTACTATACATCCAGGAAAACATCACATCATGGGCTGAAAAGATTGGAAAAACAACAAGATTGGGCTTTTTTACCATAGTCATGAAAGCAACAGAATGGTGATCATGCACAATGCATCAAGGTGATACTGAGAAAAATGCAGCCTTACTCCATGGTTGATGACAGCTTAGCAAACTAATCAAAAATAGAATTTTCATAATACTCAATGTAATTAGCAGATTCAAGTAACCCTGATGACTAATTGAGATTTCTTACTTTATTTCTAACTCCTTTGGGGAGAATTTTCAAAGATCTTTTAGTATGGTGAATTGATTGGCAAAAGTTTGTCAAACCCAGCAAACATTAAACAACCCCTAAGACAATTCTTAAAATTTCAAAAGGATCCCAATTAAGCTGCATGTTTTGAAGAAATATTCTTCGATGGGTAGCTGAATGAGTTTCACAAACCATTCTATTAAGCAACAAGGACATTTACCTCAGCCTGAAGCATGCAATGCAGTCATTGAGAAAGAGGCTTTCAATTCAGATTATACGTTTGGACTGAAAATGGTCATCAACTCAGATCAAAAGCCTTTCATTTCTCTGCTGGATGAAAAGAAGCTTTCAAGAATACTTGCAAGAATACAATTGTTTAGATTTGTTTTGTGAGCTTTACTTGAAAAGTAGGCTGTTCGTATTGGGAGAACAGCAGACAATGGCTGACGTACTCTCCAGAGTGATTGTCGACAGCCTTACCATGTATTATTTCAATTTAATCCATGAAACGGACAAAAGAGAGTGAGGCAATGCATGTTTCAATATCAGCTTTTTTTTTGCAAGATTTGGCCATAAAGACCCAACCAGATCTTGGGAACATGTGGGGCTGGAGTTATTTGTATCCGATGAAAGATCTTACATCATCATCATTAGTTATTCCTCCTGAAGGATTGATGTTAAGAAAATACATTTAACCGTTATGGAAGCCGTTATCGAAGTCTTAGGTGAAACATTTGTAACACATGGTAAACTGGATGTGGTCATTTCAGACAATTAGCATCATTTTGTACTTCACAGTCATTCCTGGAATTAGCAGGTCACAAGCTCATTGCAGTACACACAATCTGAACATTGGAGTCAAGGAGAGCTTAGATTTCTCCACAACCCTGTTGAATTATTGGCACACCGCACTCCGATGCAGTCAAGAACTATTTGAGTTACTGATCAATCATAGAATCCCTACAGTGCTACTTGGCCCATGTGGTCCACACCAACCCTCAGAAAAGAATCCCACCTGACCCAGCCCTCCATCCAATCTCTATAATCCTGCATTTCTCATGGCTAATCCACTTAGCCTATGGACAGTATGGGCAAATTAGTATCGCCAATCCATCCAACCTGCACATCTTTGGATGTGGGAGGAAACTAGAGCTAGAGAAAATCAACGCAGATGCAGGGAGAATGTGCAAACCACACACAGACAGAGCCCCAAGGCTGGAATCGAACCCAGGCCCCTAGTGCTGTGAGCAGCAGTGCTAACCACTATGCTACCATGCTGCCCATGATAGAGAGAAAGCTAAAGATCCAGCTACCTATCCTGCAGAAGAAAATGCCTCCAATGATTACCAACCATTACAGGACAAATAATAACCTTATCACACTCATCAGGTCACACATTACAATAAATCTTAGAAGATACAGATGGCAAAACATGCATTAAATAGGATACAATACACAAATTAAAGCTGAGTCAGAGTTTATACAGCTTCCTGACCAACTTGCCTTGTTTTTGCCCTTTTGGCAATTTTTTTCAAACTGCTTTGCTATCTTCAAAGCTTTTTAACAAGGTCTTCTCTCTCCTCACCAATTTTGGATTAGGACCCTTTGTTTTATATTGATTTCCCTCACATTCTTCAACAAAATGTCTCACTTCACACTTCTCTGTGGGACATTTTTTCTGCCACCTATTCCTCCATTCAAACACCCTGTCTGTGTCCTCTTAAAGTCTAACGCTATCCAACTTATAGTTCAAAATACTTCAAGTTTTGTGTCATTCACAAACTTGAAAACAGTGTTCCACGTATCCGAATGCAGTCCATGAATTTATGTCAGTGATTAACAAATATGCCTGAAGTAGATCTCTACAACATCTTATTCAGTTATGGAACGTGAGTGTTGCTGGCTGGCCCAATATTTACTGTCCATCCCCAATTGTGTTTCACAAAACAATGAATCACATTCTTGATTACTACAGAACTATTTGCTAGGCCACTTCAGAAGGCAACTAAAAGTCAACCACATTTCTGTAAAGGTAATTTACAAACCAAACTGAATGTAGATGGCAAATTCCCTTCCCTAAAGGACATTATTAAATGATTTGAATCTTATGAAAACTCAGTAACTTGATAGCCACCCTAAAGCTTTTAACATTTGCTAATTGAATTTTAATTTCTCAGTTTCTACAATGGGATTTAAATGGATGTCCCTGAACATTAATTCAGGCCTTTGATGACCACACTAGTCTAATGACATTGTGGTACTGATTAATGCTACTGTCATTTATTTCAGAAAATGAGCATCTCACCCTTTAATTCTGTTAGTTTTTAAAACTTGTTGGATTGACAAATTAATTGACCATTAAGCCTGCGACAGAATATTAATTTTAGAAGTCAATAGAACATCATTATGATAGATTTGGGGATGTTACTTAAAGAAATGACAGTAAAAAGGCAATGGCAAACATTTAAAGAAGACAGGTGTGAATTGCAAAGCTTGTTTATTCTGTCTGATGCAAAAGTAAAATGGGAAAGATTACAAGGGAAATTACTGGTAGTATTAGATCCCAGGATAGACTGACAAAAACCAACAGACCCAAGGAGTGGGAGCAGCGTAGAAATCAGCAAGGGAGAACAAAGGGATGAAGAAAGGGAAGAGAGGAAGCTTGCAGGGAACATAAAAACTGACTGAAAAAGTTTCTACAGGTATGTGAAGAGAAAAAGATTGGTGAAAACAAACGTGGGTTCCTTACAGTCAGAAAAAGAGGAATTTATAATAAGGAACAAAGAAATAGATGACTAACTAAATACATATTCTGGTTACATGTCCTCAAAGGAGGACACAAATAGCAAAAAACTGGGTTTTAAGGAAATCAGAATTACTCAGGAAATGGTTTTGGGAAATCAGTAGGATTGAAGGTGAATAAAATCCCCAGGGTTAAGAGCTAAATTCTACATCCTAGAGTAGTAATAAAAGTGCCCTGGAAAGAATGGATGTATTATGGTTATCATTCAAGATTCTACAGAGTCTAGAACAGTTCCTACAGATTAGAGGTTAGCAAACATAACCTCTCAATTTGAAAAAGGGAGAAACCTGGAAATTATAGTACAGTCAACAAGATGTCAATAGTGGGAAAACGCTAGAGTCTGTTATAAAAGAATTAATTGCTGAGCATTTAGAAAACAGCGGCAGACTCAGGCTTAGTCAGCTTGGACTTACAAAAGGAAAATCATGCTTGATAAATCTACTGGAATTTTTCAAGGATGTAACTTGTAGACTTGATGACGGGGGTGGGTGGGGGGGGAGCAGTGGATACGGTTGATTTGGATTTTGAAAACGCTTTTGAAAAATTTGCACACAAGGGATGAGAGTGTAACATTAAAGTATATGGGATAGTGGGGGTGGGGGGAGATAGTGCATTGAGATAAATATAAATCGGTTAGCAGACAGGAAACAAAGAGTAGGAACAACTGGTTCTTTTTCAGAATGACAGGCAGAATGATTACTGGGGTACCAGAGATATCAGTGCAGGGATTCCAGCTATTCACAACACATATTAAATGACTCAGATGAGGAACTAAATGTAATATCTCCAAATTTTTAGCAAAACTGGGTGGGAGGTGAGCTATGAGGAAGATGCAGATTATAGAGTCATAGACTTATACAGCATGGAAACAGACCCTTGGATCCAACCCACCCATGCTGACCAGATATCCTAAACTGATCTAGTCTCATTTGCCCATACGCCTCAAAACCCTTCCTATTCATAAACTGATCCAGGTGCTTTTGTTGTAATTGCACCCATGTCCACCACTTTCTTTGACAGCTCGTTCCATACATGCACAATCCTCTGTGTGAAAAAGTTGCCCCTCAGGTCCCTTTAAATCTTTCCCCTCTCACCTTAAACCTATGCCCTCTAGTTTTGGATACTCTACCCTGGGAAAAAGACCTTGGCTATTCACCCTATCCATACCCTGCATGATGCATGATGTTCCAACTCCTATACTCAATGCACTGACCAATGAGGACAGCTTGCCAAAAGCCTTCTTCATCACACAGTGTACCTGTGACTTATCCTCATGATTTTCATGTTGGTTAGAACATTGCCTTTCAGTCATCCTTCTTCACAATCTCTCACTGGTTTGCATCAGAGACATAAGGTAACTGGTTAGCTTACAAAAGGAACTGACTTATCAGTTAAAGGTCACAGCTCACATCAATTGATGAAGGAAAGATGGCCTGGTTTCCTTCAGTAATAAACGCAGTTTTAACTGCAGAGAACAGAGACCCTGCTCCTTTGCTGGTAGACATTAAAACACTTTAGTGTAATTTATAACCGCCCAAATTATTCAGTTAACTGAGAATCAATCAAATGGCATATTCTTCAGTGTGATTTGAACAAGCTGATTGAGTGGACAAATGCATGGAGGATATAGTATAATGTGGATAAATATGAGGTTATCTATGTTGAGTACAAAAACAGAAATGCAGACTATTATCTGAATGGCTATAAATTGAGAAAGAATATACAATGAGACTTTGGTGTCCTTGTGAACCAGCCAAGGAGGCAATGGTGTATTAGCCTTCATAGCAAGAGGATTTCAGTACCGGGATGTTATATGGCAATTGTACAGGGCCTTGGACAGACTATACCTGGAATACTGTTTGCAGTTTTGGTCTCCTTATTGAAGGGAGAATGTTCTTCCTCTAGAGAACATGCAGCGAAGATTTACCAGACTGATTTCTGGGATGGCGGGATTGATGTATTGGGAGAGACTGAATTATTTAGGATTACATTCATTGGGAATTCAAAAAATGGAGTGGGGATCTCATAGAAACCTATTAAATTCTAACAGGACTAGACAGGGTAGATGCAAGAAGGATTTTCTTGTTGATGGTGGAGTCCAGAACCAGGGGTCATGATCTAAGGATACAGAGTAAACCATTTAGAACTGAGATGAGGGGAAATCTCTTCACCCAGAGAGTGGTGAGCCTGTGGAATACATTACTACACAAAGCTGTGGTGGACCAGACCAAACCCCCTCAAAGTATATTAAGATAGTCTAGACCCAAACCTTTTCTTATTTTAAAGGTAAATGTAAAGTGGTGTGTACCAGATGCAATTCAATTGGTCAAGCTATCAGGTTGGAAACAAAATACGCCTTATCCATACACCATAATTAAAATACACTCAAAATAAACAGAAAAGAGTTGGCTTAACTGTAACTACTGAAATGTTTAAAATATATATATATAATTAAGTACAACTAATTAAGTGTTCCAATATAATGACATTGCATAAACACACTCTTGGTAAAGACAAATTCAGTAAAACAGATTGTCTCACATACAATTCTTGCAGCAGGAAGAGAGCCCCAGCTTTTAAATGTAATAGAAAGAGGAATAAGAACTTTCACATCCAGCTTCAAAAACTCAGCAGAAAGCTAAAACTGAACAAAGTCCTGGTTCTATGGGAACTTGACACCACCCATTCAAGCTGCTTATATTGTTCTAACTTAAAAAAAACACAAGGTCTCACAAGCTATAAAAAAAAACAAATGGACAACATAGAGCCATAGTATGATCACAAGGCCAAAACATCATATGATTTCAAGAAGGAATTAGTTTAGGTTAACTGGCCATTCTAAATTGCCCATAGTGCTCAGGGATGTGTAGGTTAGATGCATTGGTCAGAGATAAATGTAGAGTAATGGGGATAGGGGGAATGGGTCTGGCCGGTTACTCTTCGGAGGGTCGGTGTGGACCTGTTGGGCCAAATGGCCTGTTTCCACACTGTTGGGATTCTCTGAATGGCACAGCAGACTCAAAGGACCAAATAGCCTGCTCCTTCTCTGATTTTCTATGTTTTTACATTTCTAAACACCCATTTAAAAGTGTGCTAATTATTTGGGACAGTCAACCAGCCCAGAAACTGAACAATTTCAATTGTGGAAATTTGTTTATTCAGATAATAAATTGCTAAGAGAGATATTAAATATGTCAAACTTTAAAAAAAAAACTTCTCTATTTCACTTTCTGAATCCAATGACTCCAATTCACCTTCCTTTTCAGTCCTCTGATTATTTCTCAAGAAATAAATAAAATGTGGTAAGGAAGAACACTTTTTTTTCTGCTGATACTGTTATTTCTGCCATTCACTAATGTCCCAGATGTCTGTTTTCCATTAACATGCAATCATCAGTTCCCACTTATGGGAGGTTAGGGTGTCAAAAACGTTTGAGCTGAAAAGCACAGTAAAAGTCAAATTAATGGTGAACACCCTGAGATGCTTCACTCTAACAAGTTCTGACCAAGTGTCTTGAGTGTTCCTAACAGAATGATTAGATTGGATGCATTACATGGACAACTTTCTAAATAGCAGGAGGTTCATTTAGGGTCTGTTTGTCAAGCTTCTCAGAACTGTTTTCACTTTGTTATAATACAGTTCCACTCGCCGAGTTAGTGTAAGAGGAGTGATTTAATCAAGCTGTCACCTTTGAGCGATGATAGTAATAAAAAAAACTAAAAATCTCCATGTAATGCAAGCCATCAGAGACCATTCTTATATGTTGCAAAAGTGCTTCAATTTGAAAAAGAGGTTGTGCAAAAATATGATACAAATGATCATATAGGCTGTACATAACCTTGCAATACGTTTATAAATTATGCATGCAGTGAAAATCTCGCTGTGTAGATCTGAAACTCCCAAGCAAGAAAGATGCAAGCAAAGCTCTGTGGCTGACCTGTGGTATTTCACTTGCTGACGTTACTATGTACAATGGAAACTCACATCAAATACATGCTTCGGGAAACTTTACAGATATAGGTAAGTATTCAGCAGTAAGCAGTATAGTGATGCCATTCAATTACTACTCAGAAAATTGCCTACTGAGGTGCAGGGGTATCTTACTCTGTGAATTTTCTTTCTTCTAAGATCAGTTTGAATCATGAGGTTCTCCAGTAGTTAAGCTACAATGACATGAGCTAGGACAATAAGCAGCCAATCACATTGAAGTATCCTGATGGACCAGAAACCAGCAAGCAAAAGCATGAATAGGCTTCATTTTCAGATACATTTTAGAAAGTGTGAAGTAAGTGCTGGGATATATACAGAGGACTAAGGTAGAGGATGAAGACTTTCGTGGCCCAGATCAAGACCAAACAGAGAAGAAACTGGAATAAAATGTTGCCCAGCAGGGCAGCTGGGTGTGCAATCCTTCTCTCGCTCACTCTTGGCCAATTCCATAAGGGTGGGGGAGAGAGCAGGCTCCTATTAAGGAAGCAAGTAATGGCGACTGGGTTGGTTGAGAAAGGGCTTTCTATCGTTTACTTTTCACGGAGGCAGCGGCACTGTAGCATCGATCATGTTATACACCAGCTGCATGGAAGTGATAACAGTAGTTTGGGGTTGGGAAGCGATATTACTTTCAGGGAGCAGAGAGGAGTTCTAATTCAAGAACAGGAGAGGAATCTTCTGGTGTTACAGCACAGTGTGTTTAAAAAGAAAACCAGAGGCATCATAGAAAAGCCATTAGAAAATTGGCCAGCGAGTAACTGCTGTTAGGGAGTGTCTTTAAATCGCTGGGTTAGCATTCTGCTGTTTGGGTGGATGTGTAAATAGAGTCATAGAGTCATAGAGATGCACAGCAAGGAAATAGGCCCTTCGATCCAACCCGTCCATGCCGACCAGATATCCCAACCCAATCTAGTCTCACCTGCCAGCACCCAGCCCTTATCCCTCTAAACCCTTCCTAATCATATACCCATCCAAATGCCTTTTAAATGTTGCAGTTGGACCAGCCTCCACCACTTCCTCTGGCAAGAAATAGCTGGAAAGAAAAATAAATTGAAAATTAAAATAATTCTTAAATAATTGTCTTACAATTAGGATGCTGATAGACTAGGCAGAAAACGGTGGCAAATGGTGTTCAATGTAAGCAAGTGTGTAGTTATCCCTTTTCAGCCAAATAAGGAAAGATAAAGGCACTTTTTAGATGGCATGAAGGTAAATGCAGTGGAGGTCCAAAGAGGCCTTAGGGTTCAGGTACATAGATCTTTAAAATGTCATGAATGGGAGCAGACAATAATCAAGAAAGAGAAAGTGAGGACTGCAGATGCTGGAAATCAGAGCTGAAAATGTGTTGCTGGAAAAGCGCAGCAGGTCAGGCAGCATCCAGGGAACAGGAGAATCAACGTTTTGGGCATGAGCCCTTCTTCAGGAAGAAGATTCAGGAAGGAAGATTCCTGAAGATGGGCTCATGCCCGAAACGTCGATTCTCCTGTTCCTTGGATGCTGCCTGACCTGCTGCGCTTTTCCAGCAACACATTTTCAGTAATAATCAAGAAAGCTAATGGAATATCAGCATTTATATCTACAGGACTCAAGTATAAGGATGCAGATGTTACACTTCTGTTATACAAAACCATGGTTAGACCCCACATTAGGAAGGACTTATTGGCCTTGAAAGAAGTACAACATTGGGTTCTAAGAATGATTCCTGAACTTCAGGGGTTAAGATATGAAGAGAGATTATACAAATTATGCCTGTTCTCCCTAGAGTTTAGAAGGTTAAGGGGTGATCTGACCAACGTCTTCAAGATATTAACAAAGACAGAGTCGACAAAGATAAACTATTTACATTGGTTAGGGATTTTAGAACTGGGGTTGAGGGGGTGGGGGGGAAAGGGGGTGTAGTCTGAGAATTAGTGCCATACTGTTCAGGGGAAATATTGGGAAGCACTTGTACACATATAAAAGGGTGGTAAAGGTTTGGAACTCTCTGTCACAAAACGGCAATGGATGTAGGATCAGTTGTTAATTTTAAATTTTTGATATGCAAAGATATTAAGGGATTTGGCCAAAAGCATGTATATGGAATTAGGTCGCAGATCAGTCCTGATTTCACGGAGTACTGGAACAGGCTCAAAGAGCTGAAAGGCCTTCTCCTGTGCCTGTGTTTCTTCCTATACAGCACAACATGGTGAAATTTTGAGCTGCAATGAATGTTAATGCACTATTTTATGTGTAACTAAATCTTTTTACTGAACTGCCAGCCATTTGAGCTGCAACATTTACATCAATGTTCCTATATCTCAGTGGGGATGAGAAACCTATCTCCAGCATATCATAACTGCAAGAGATTTCTGAACGCTCATTACAGTGTACTGTTTTCTGTTGTCATTACCTACCACCTAGTGGGGTAGGATGGTAAAACATTGATATACTTCAAAGGGTGCTTATAGGCGGTTGACCTCTGATACCCAACCCTGAGTTAATTTCTTTGGCTTTCACAACTCAGGAGAATTCACCAGATTTTGCAAAAAAAATTGAATTACATTTACATTCATTAAAACACAAGCCAACCAGCAACTCATGGTGAGAAAGAGCAATCCCATAAATTGTAAATTATCATTCATTTCTGTTTTAATTGCACTTCACAAAAAATGGCAAATCTTCTTCAATCTTTCCATGACTTTTAATAATTTGCTGAATTTATGCAGCAATACCTTTAATTTCTGAATTTTTTGAGGCAATGATTAAGAAAAATCATTTATTTTCATTTTTATTTTTCCTGAATTACCTTTGTCTCTCTTTTTCTCTCTCAATCTTTTCCCCTATTTCCCCACTGTACCTGACTTAACATGGAACTCACCTTTTAAATCAGCTTCCTATCAGTCTTTCTTTTGTTCATTTCTAAATAATCTAAGGAAATAGACTGTTCTAGAACTGAATAGTGGCTGCTTAAGAAATGGTAATTCTACCAGGGTAAAAAATATTAATGTTTGGGTGAAAAGTGGAAATACATATGAATAACCAATCACTTTACAAATCATACAATGACTTTCAGAATGCATGTAGTTACACCATGGTTTGAAGGACTATTCACTTAATTGTGTAATTATTTACTTAGTTATGGAATTAAGTGAACTGAAATCACAAAGTGAACTGTCCTTTACCACGCTCTTCATCTTTAGCACTATCTTGGAGGAATATTAGTGAAATAGAAGCAGACATTCAGAAGCAAAAATTTTGTTGTAATACAAACTAACAACACAAATGGCTTTAATTAGCTTCTCTCATATTCTGTAACTTGAACAGATTCACCTCTGCAAAGGCAACCAGTCCCAACCAAGGATCCCTAGATTTACAATGAATTTATTCTCAGGCTTTATCTACATACTTATGGGACACTTATAGTCACTATCAGATGCTTTCAGGGACCTCGAACCTGAAAGTTTTGGGATGACGGTGCTCTTAGAGAGTGAGGGTGTGAAAATAAGATCTGAGGAGTTGGATGGAGGCAACTTTTAATTTCACTGAATGTAAATACTTTTGGTTAATGACTACAGGCACAGCTGAAGAAACAGACCTGGCACACACACAATCAAAAGATCTAACTTCAGGTATTTGCTAGGACTGTCCAAAAATAAATGAGTTTGATGAATTTATCAGTGGGACTTATGTTCTATAGCTATGACGTATATCAGGATGTTGCTTCTAAGATTAGTGGGAATTCAATGAATTTTTACACATATTTAAATCATAAAACAGCTTTAATCATGCACTTAAATATTCAAGTGTTCTCATCATTGATATCTGACTGGTTTCGGTTTCACTTCTATCTTTGTTTGCATTTGAGCTGGCATCCGAAGTGCTATGGGCAGAACAGTAAAATGAAGTAAACTGAATGTTTTTTCTTGTGTTTACTTTGTACAGAGAAATGTTTTTTTTCCTTCAGTTTGATTGATATTGTTTTCCAAGAATTTGATTGATAGAGGATTTTTGAGCATGGATTGTGAGATGTATGCAAAATGTTTTCTTGGAAACTGCAGTTAATTTTGTCCTTCAATATGCATGATAAATAACCATTTCATAAAGCGTAATAAATTGCTGTCCTGAAGATAAAAGGTTCAATTTTTCAATGTCAGCAAAAGAGAATGTATAAATCTTGGGCATCAGTACCACTAAGAATGGGTATGTGACTATAACCTTTACTTAGATGTAAGATCAGTCTCTAACTAAACTAAAGCAGTGTTTGAGTTTAACTACACGGGGCACCTCAGATGTCCATATCAGGAAAACATTTTGGGAGAGGAAAATATTTCCTAATTGCTCAAAAGGAGATAGCAGAAATGTGGGAAATGAAACCGCTTTTGAGGCTAAATGTTTGAAGACCTTCTGTGGAGACTGTAGCTGAGGAGTCTGATCCTAGTTAGAACTCTGCACTACCTTGCACTAAAAACAAAGGTATGTGCTAAAATAAGTGGCCAAGGTCCTGCACAATATAATAACCCACCTGCCTGTATTGGATTGCAAACAAAAACTCAGTCTTAAGGCAAAACTGAGTGTGTTGCTCAATTTAGCAGAAACCCCATAAAGAGACCATCAAAACTAGGGCAACCCTACAGATGAAAAACAGTTTTTAGGTGCTACATTTCAAGCATTGTACATGACCAATGTCTGATCGAAAAGTACAGTCAGGAAAGGAATTCACAAAACCTTTTGTTGTAATACTAAATGAGCTGAATATTGCCTAATGTCTTGGTCAGATAATATTATATAACTATGAATATTACAATAAATTAGATCTGGCTGATACCAAGACTATCATACAAAAGAAATTGTTTTGACTGGGTTTGTATTCACAAGAGTGAGAAGAAAACGAAATTCTAACAGGGCTGGACAGATGAGGTGCTGGGAGGATGTTTTCCCAAGCTAGAGAGTCTAGAACCCATCGTCACAGTCTTATCTTATGGGGAAGACAGTTTAGGATTGAGATAAGGAAGTATTTATTCATTCATTCATTCTGAGGGTATACAGCCTGTGTGATTGTTAGATAGCTCTGGACGCCAGGTTACTGAGTATATTCAAGAGGTTTTAAATATCAAGGGATATGAAGAGAAAGCAGGAATGTGGCATTGAGTTAGAGGATTAGTCACAATCCTATTGCATAACAGTGCAGGCTTGAAATTACTCCTGCTTGTAGTTTCTATTTTCCTTTATCTAAATTAATAAAACATCATAAATATAACCATAGGAATAGAATGTCATGACTAAATTATGTTTATTGTTTGATGTATAATTCTGTCTTATCAATTGTAGTCAGCATGAATAAAGCACTCCATAAATTTCAAATTTCCACCATTTGTTCAAACTCTTTGTAACTGTGTGTGAGCGAGAAAAGTTACAGCAAACTTCCTTTGAGAAAATATTCCACGTTGACTCAAATGATGTTCTTCTGAGGTGGTGATGAGCAGGCTCATTATGGACAGCTTCCAATTTCTTTTCTCCTCTTACTTGGTAGCAGATTATCTGACATTTTTACTTCAAAGTTAGTGGAGACAAAATTGGATGTTCCTCAAAACCAGGTTCAAGAATCACACTGCATAATTAACTCCTGCCAGTTTGGTCTGATGTTGGCAGCAAGCTAGCTTCATACTGTCCATTAATTTACTGTGATAGCTGCCTGCAGGTCAGTGCTAAATCACAGAGTGACTTCAGGCCTCAGCAGGGAGCTTACCTGCCTCTCTTAAAAGGGAAATAACACATTGGTTGCAGCATGTGTTAAGTACAATTGGAGAGGAGAGATTGGCAGGCAAGAGGTATGGCTGATAACACAAAAAGGATCAGAGGCTGTTCCAGGATTCTCAGGTACTGTACTTGGAGGGCCTGAGTACCAGAGATGGACAGGAAGACTTCCAAATATCTGCCGGAAGGTGATGTGAACTTCAGATGGTCAATGCAAGCAGTGTAATCCCAGTTACCCGGCAGCAGTGCCACAATATGCATTATGATTCCACACAAATGGTCAAAACGTTTGTGAATTCATCTCAAATGCCAAGTACTTACAGCTGAACCACTAACCCCACGCTATTACCCATTCACCGACCTCTCTTCACTCACCCACCAACAAAGTCCAGCAATCACGATTCATAACTTCACCTCACCCTTACACAATTATTGTGTATCTGCTACCTACCCTCATATATCCTGACCCACCTCATTCCTACGCTTTTCTTCAGAAGGAAAAAAGCTACCAAAAGAAAACATAGCAATATCTGAAATTAAATGCATTGTTGGACCTCCACAATGAAGTGCACAAGAAGTTTTGAACCAGTTTGATGCCTCCACCAGATTTGGATTCTCTAGATTTTCCATTCTGATACCCAAGATCTGCAACCTGGCCAGGCAATAGTGCTCCTGTCATGGGAAAAAGAGGCAGAGGAAAGAAAGCCTGATGATGAAGAAATACCATGACTCGCTTCGACCTTTACAACCACCAGCTCCAATACTGAGACCACCTGGACACTAGAGGGCAGCCTAGGGCTGGGATCCATTAAGTAGTGTGACACATGAACTGCCTGCTAACAGAACTAAGTCATGGATAATGTAAGCGTCAACTCATTGAGAATTACGTCAGACAATGTCTGTTACAAATTAATCAGATGAGGGCTTTAACTGGGTGGACTTCAGGAGGAGGTTGCTGCATATGTTTTGGTACATTGACTAGTCTTCCAGAACTTCTGTCCTCACTGGTTAAGGAGCATGGAGGAATCCAGTGCCAACTCTAGACAAGGCTTAGTACGTAGCATGGAGTCCATTCTCTCAAGAACGGAAGTGGAGGCAGCTGCCTGCAAATGCTTGCTGATTCAAACATGATGCAGGATATAAATGACCATAGTCTCAGTTCCCACTGCAACGCAGGTAGACATCGCTTTACCTCTGAGTACAGGCTGAAGTCATGCAAACTCAGTTGGTTGCTGTGCTAGCTCAGAATACTGTTCACATAGCTGACACCCTCAGTGTTGAAAGGGCCTGGCAGGTTCTCACAGCCATCCAGTCATTAGCTCTCCAACAGATTACAGGGATTGCTGAGACATGGCCCTTGGGGAATGCAGCAAGTATCCTATTCCCCTCTGTGCATTCACCCTCGCACCACTGCCACTTTGTTAGTGCCCTCGATCCTGCCTGGCAGAGAGACACCCTCTGGTCTGCCACCACCCATGCCAGACAATCCCCTTAAATTTGCCTACACTCAACTGCAGTGACTCCAGTGAAAGTCAGCTGCCCTTTTCGCTAGCCATGATGTGCCCACTGGAGTTGCATTGCAGACCAAGAACACAGGCAAAGGATTGTGAAAGACAGGTGCCAAGAGAATGCAAACAGTGATTTGTTCCACTTTTGAATGGAATGGTGCATAGTTTGTTTAATAAAGCGGTTTGGAATAATTGTTTGTTGGTGACTTTCATTTCAGTATTGTGGTCAAGAGGCCACTGCGACAGTCAGTAACAGATGACTGGCAGATGGGATGTGGTGCTATTGGTGAACTGAGAATCGGGGTTAACCTCACTGTACCACAGTCAGATGAGCTGCTCATAAGCAATCAGGCCAGAAGGGAGATTTTTTTGCTTGGCTCGTCACTCTCTTTTCAGAGAGTAATTCAGGTATCGAAAGTATTGACAAAGAGCCCCACTGTTCCGTAGAATTACTTTTATTGTGATAGCATGGTTCTCATTCCGCATACCTGCCAAGGTGTAGATGGGGTACAATGGAAACCATGAACCGGGAGGGACCGGGCTTGCTGCTCAGAGGCCTCACTAACCTTTCTGATTGTATCTAAAATGCAGACGGTAACATAGTCTACCACAGCATTTTTTAAAAAATGACTGTTGCATTCAGCTGCTTGAATCACTGAGTATTGCTCAGCTGCACATTGAAAAAGTAGAACACTTTACGACACAGCTCTCAGTTTGAAGGCAGTACCATACAGCAGCACACTCAATGGGATTCTGTGCCAACAGAAAGTCTGCTGGCCTGGTGAAGACACATGTACACACCACCTGCTTCCCTCTGGAAAGATAATGCACTATCTACTCCTCTGTTTGCATACAGGTGTGTCAATCACCTCCTCATATAGAAGGGGTTGGTGAGCTCAGAGACTTTGGAAATGTCGCCAACTCCAGCCCAGAGAGTGTTTGAAGAAATTCACTTCCAGACTCAATCTTCATGCCAATGGACAATGACATCCTCACCACGCTCTGAGGTTTCAGACCTGCCTGCAACAGGGCTAGGTTACAATAAGTGCCTCCTCAGTTAACAATACCACACACACTACTATTTGTTTGAAGTAGAAGAAATGCTTCCTGAACCTTTGAGTGGAGAGAGCCTTCTGTTGAGAAATCTTTTCCCTCTCACCATCCTCCCTCTTCTAGCAATCTGTCCTTTTTTTTTGTTCCCTCTGTTTTATCTTTGGAGGGAGAACTATTATGACTGGAAGCAAATCATTTCAGCAGAAGCCTTGATGCGAGAAGCAAGATCTTCTCCATGTATTATACCTGTCCTTCTCCACTTCTAAAAGTTTTAATGGCAGTAAAAACAATAGGTGGCACAGTGGCTCTGTGGTTAGCACTGCTGCCTCACAGCGCCAGAGACCCAGGTTCGATTCCAGCCTTGGGCGGCTGTGTGGAGTTTGCACATTCTCCCCGTGTCTGCGTGGGTTTCCTCTGGGTACCCCTGTTTCCTCCCACAGTGGGTGGCATGGTGGCACAGTGGTTAGCACTGCTGCCTCACAGCGCCAGAGATCCGGGTTCAATTCCCGCCTCAGGCGACTGACTGTGTGGAGTTTGCACGTTCTCCCCGTGTCTGAGTGGGTTTCCTTCGGGTGCTCCGGTTTCCTCCCACAGTCCAAAGATGTGCAGGTCAGGTGAACTGGCCATGCTAAATTGCCCGTAGTGTTAGGTAGGGGGTAAATGTAGGGGTATGGGTGGGTTGTGCTTCGGCAGGTTAGTGTGGACTTGTTGGGCCAAAGGGCCTGTTTCCGCACTGTAATGTAATCTAAACATTCCAAAGATGTGCAGGCCAGGTGAATTGGCCATGCTAAATTGTCCATAGTTGTTAGGTGCATTAGTCAGATGGGGGGGTGGGTTACTCTTTGAAGGGTCGGTGTGGACTTGTTGGGCTGAAGGACCTGTTTCCACTCTAATTCCAATGACTCTGCAAGGTAATCCAACTTTGTCAGTAATTGACTGGAGATAAGTTAGGATCCTTTTAAATATGCTTGGTGGGATCCTTCCTACTGCTGAATGCATGTTCAGATGTGCACATTAAGTAGAAAGTTGAAGGTGAAAATGGCACCACTGGTATCCAATGAGCATTACACACTACCATTCATATTTCGAGCAGATACTCCTGATGTCTGCATTATCCCCACCCAAACAGAGGCTCATACAACTCACCTCAAAAAATTTGCACATCGCACAGACACTATTTTGGATATGAAATTAAATTTAAAATATGAATACCGTGTTTAAATGTTGGTTAACTATTTCTTGATATTTGATTTCCATACTGAAGATCTTCTGAAAAATGATGTCAGGATCATAGAAATTTTGGTCAGAAAAATTACAAACTTCTACATAATAAAACAGTGACACACCTTGTCAGTAAGTCCAATGTTAATCAGAGCTGAGATATGAAGCAATTAATAAGGCCATTAAAACATGGGTACCGTATGATTGCTCTCATAGGAGTCAAACCATTAACCATAAATCACGTTATTACCTTTGGTTTATCTGTGCTAAAGCAGCTGCTCAGAATTTACAATTTTCATCACACTGCTGCCTTGATAAAAACCCCTGCAATGTAGCATAACACTGATATTCATCTTTGCTATTTAGTCAAACCGAACACTTCTGCAAACAGGCAAGACCATATCCTTTACGTGTTCTCATGTTCCCATTAATCTCCAATCTGACCTGGATTAATATGCTGCATGTTCTTCTGGTCAGTACTTTACACTATGAATAGAATGAAAACTGCCCATTGCGAAACTTATCAAACTCCAATTACATCCTCTCTCGGCGATGAGGATCTGTTCTGTCAACAATCACTCACTAATTAGTACGATTGGACTCCTAGGAAGTTCTGGGTCACTAGTCATGGGTTCTGTAAGTCATTCCATCACTGCTGAGCTTGATCCTCCAGCAGGAAATGTTTTTGGGAAGTGGAAATGATTCTTGGTCTTGTGATCACTTGCATCTCCTTTCTCCTATTCCTTTTTCTCTTGTTGGGGAGATTTCACTGTGGTGTTTAATGTAGGGCTAGGGAGGGTGACACTAGTTCTGCAACAGACACTTCTAGCCCTGAAATGGTTAACAACAGCCAAGCGAGCTGCTGCAGGCGACTGCATGACTACCTAGCTGGAGCTTGTAAGGGATATGCATAATGTTAATTAAATCTTGGAGCCTGTAAATACCAGCCAGTATCAATTGCCCCATCGAAACTCGGGATTAATAAAGAAACCGATCGGAATCTGTAACTGTTAGACAAGTGTGAATTGCTCTATCGGAACCTGTAACTGTTAAGTGTGAATGGCTCTATTTAAGTTTAAAGTTGATACGTGTAATTGTCAATTTAGTTAAACTGAAACTATTGAAAATGGCTAGCCTGTCAGACGCATAGTAATTGAAACAATGAACTATTGAATACGTGATCGGAACCGCTCCCGGGGATGGCTGAGCCATTGTCAATCACAGCAGGAGCTGGACAGGCACTTCGATGCG
>NC_057742.1:25032534-25051344 GCF_004010195.1 Chiloscyllium plagiosum
TATGCAGCATGACAGGAGGAGGCTTATTTGTTGGGCGATCACTGACATGGAGGTATAGCAAGAACTGCTAACTATCAATCTTAATTCTCAGGCCAGGTAGGTAAACTCGGATTGATCAGGATGCTTCAGATTCAGATATGCAAAGGTGTTATTTACATATTGCAAGCATGCAAGTAGTAGGATGTTAATTGTCACTGTATCAAAGATGGCCTTCTCATGGTACCCAACAAATATGTTTGCAGCAGCTGGGTCCAGAGTTGACTCCATCACAATGTAATCTATTTGGGCACATTTGGTGTCATTGGAGCTGAACTCAACTACACGAGTTGAGACTAGTCACTTAGTTGGCTCACAGTGAGATGCATTTGCACATGCTAGAAGCTACATTCAAAAGTACAGCGGCCAACTTAAATGAATGTGCCACTACTGTTACAGGCTTCATCAGTAAGCATGCAGAGGGCCGCATGGCAAAGACGATCTTCACAAAACCATCAGGCATGTCAAGAGATAATATCAGACTGAGCTGGAGCCCCAGACTAACCACACGAACACACATCAACTATGGCAAGACTTATATAATATAACAGACTACAAAGCGAAATTGAGTAGAATCGCCGACAACAATGCATCCTTCCCGATGAGCTCAATGTTGGATATGAAATTAAATTAAAAATATGAATACCGTGTTTAAATGTTGTTTAACTATTTCTTCACACTTAATATTTGATTTTCATACTGAAGATCTTCTGAGAAATGATGTCAGGATCATAGAAATGATAGCTAGTTATAATACTACACTTTCACTATGTTCGTTTTGAACAGAAGGTCAGTGAAATGATGTCACCTGCCCGTCAGCCTCAGGTGCACCTACACCCACCATCACAGCCACAGACATCAGATTGGCCGTCTTGAGAGTGAATCCACAGAAAGTGGCTGGCTTGGATGGAGTCCCTGGCCATGCACTCCGATCCTCTGTGGACCAACTGGCAGCAATATTTACACACATCACTGACCTCTCTTTACTCCGATGTGAGGTTCCTAAATGCTTCAATAAGACTATTATCATGCTGGTGTCAAAGGAAAATCAGGCAACACGTCTCAATGGCTATGCCCAGTGGCTCTGACACCCATCACTATGAAGTGCTTCGAGAGGTTAGTAATGGCTCACATCAACTCCAGCCTCCCAGATTGCCTTCATCCTCTCCAACTGTTGCAACAGATCCATGGCAGACACCATTTCCATAGCTCTACACTGACCCCTGGAGCATCTGGATAACAAGGACTCCTACATCGGACTCCTTTATTAAAATTAGTTCTGCCTTCAACTCCATAATCCAAACCAAACTCATCTCCAAAGTCTGAGACACAAGTCTCTGCCCTGCCCCGTAAATGAAACATTGACTTCTTGACCTGCAGACGGCACTAATTAAGATAGCCTCAAACTATGGGTAACCAGATGGCTGACTCATATATATATAGCTTACCAATTGTGTTGCCAAACTCCCCACACTGTGCTGCACTTCCAGAGCTGACTGTGACCCAGTCCCAGGCTTGCTGAGTTCCAAACCCTCTGACCTTTACTGCCTTGAATGAACATCTGACATTGTCAAAGCCTCGAGACTGATATGGGGCACACCCCGTGACTTACTGTGCTGGGACCCTGTGACTGAAAGGTGTCTCCCTGAATGTGACTGAGGATTACTCCCCCTCAGACGTTGAGACATATGCAGCTGACACATAGTACAGGTGTCAGGTTGAGAAAGCATTGAGCTGTTCAGCAACATGTCCACCCCCTTGACTGATGAATGCTGACCAGCATAGTCAGTCTGCTGGCTTTGTGTCAAGGGAGAATTACTGTGAACTCTTAATGTGTGGTTGAGGAGGCAAAGTGCTAAAATTCAGGGCAAGGTAGGGTTGTTGTCAGTATCCTGGCAGCCCCAATGAGCAAGTAGCAGCATTGAGTTGAGTGTGCTCTAAAGCAGCATCAAAGCACAGACGCTTACTGTAAGTGTATCAGAGTCATGTACCATGTTGGGATGGAGACACTGGCACATGTCTGATGCTAGAGTTTATAAATATGGGGCTGTGTGTGGCTGCTGCCTGTTGAGCATGCCCAGAGATGTAGGTGCCAGGTTTTTGGGATGGAGGGTCGATGGGAGCAAGTGGCAAGATGGGGTCACCCGTGGAGACTTTCATGTGGGGAATTCTAGGCACCTATTTTCAAACTGGAGGTGGAAGAATGGGAGACATTGCACTAATGAGGGGTGATTAAGTAATAATCAGAGTGAAAGTCCCCATTAGTTAATAGGCTTCTTGGGACTTACCAGCAAGAATCGTGTCTCGATGCCTTGGACTTGGTGGAAGAATACAGCTGCTGAGCCTATATGTGTACAAATGCCTCACTCATTAACTCACTCACGTCCCAGAAATTTCTTACCATAGTCCACATTATTAATGATCGGGGTAGATTCCAACCAAAACTTTTGCCATCCTGATGGTAGGGAGCTGGGTACTGGGTAAGCACAATCCATCTTGACAGATGTACTTACTTGCTATTCTCAACACTGAAGACAACACCATTTTTTTTTGCTCATTCACAATTCTACTTATATTTTTTCTGCAATGACACAGCCTGTGTTTGGAAGTGAATACAGCTGAGGGATGGTGGTGAGTGAACTCCAACAGAGAGAGCCTGTGTGAAATCTGTAAATAATAAATGAAATAGCAATACATCATCGTGCTTTCTCTAAGAAAGAAATGCCAGAAGAAGTCAACTTCTCAATTAGTTTTTAGATCAGAGTGGTGCTGGAAAAGCACAGTAGGTCAGGCAGCATCCGAGGAGCTGGAAAATTGACGTTTTGGCCAAAAGGCCCAGATCTTCCCCTCACTGAGGATGAATGATCTGTCCTCAGCAAAAGCCTTATCTTTATCCCCCTCCGTCCACGCATCAATGAATTTAATACGCATCATGATGACTCTCTTATAACTTCTCAATTAGGCCAATAAGTGATCAGTTTATCAACATGGTTCAAAGGTGATCAGATCTAACCTTGCTCTGGATGGCTGAAGCACCCATCCGTTTTTGGATCATGAGACTAAAGTATCACAAGTTGGCAAATTACAGTCATCCTCTGATCTCCACCAGAACGGAAAGAGACATAACTAGTTGAGTCACTTTATCTTCTCAGATCTCAACTCTTCAGCCTGAGGAAAAAAAGCTGTAGCAACATCTTCGCTCAGGACCAAATTAAAATGTCACACAGTGTTTAACCTGTCCAACTAATGAAGACCCTATTGGTTTAGTCATCCATTCAGGTGCTTGAGGAAAAATTATAGTTAGCAAAACCCAGACATTTCTGCTCATCTGTATCCTTGCCAATTATCTAAACTGTGTTTTCTGGGTGCTGATTGTTATTTCAAGTAGTTTCCATGTGTTTTAAATGATCACACTTATAGAAACAAAATACTGGAGCTATTTTCAAATCTATTTCACAGATCACACCATCTGCCACCAACTGATACACTGTCACTTGGCAATGCAGCAGTGAATGAGACATTCTGGATATAAATATGCATAACAGGTCATTGGTAACTCTTCACATGCAATGTAACAATATAACATTGATCCACCTGGCCATAATATGTGGTTTTTCTCTAAATAAGAATTTTGAATCACACTATAAAATAGCCTTTTATCTAATTGGCTCTAATGATTATCAATCACAGAATCTCCAGTCTTTCTAATAAATCAAAGATCTTCAATCAAGAAACCATTCTAATGAGTGAATCTACACAGCACCTTCTCTGACATTTGCGTTAACGTGTTATACTCAGAAGTAAACACAATACTCCAGCTAATGTCTAACCAGTGAATTCCAAATGATTGTTCTTGTTATGCTATGTGCCTTTATTCATAATGCTGTAGATGCTTTATGTTTTTCTAAAAACCTTATCAACGCTGTGTGAATCTTACCAACAATATTCATCTCACTGCTATTTGATAGTTTTTGCCACTTGCAGTTGTAGTTTTGACATTTACACACAAAGGAATCATTTGGCAAAATGTGACACCATCTTTGTTGCACTTTCCACAGTCATAATACAAAAGGACTGATTGGACTAGCAGCAATCTGATTTTATCAACTCCATCTGCATTTTTCTGCAGTTTTGCTGAGGTTACCAAGCAATTTTCAAACTGCCCAAGTGTGTGTGACTGTTCGAAGATAAAATATCTAATCAGAAACAAACATAAACATAAAACATCAAATCTTCTCCTAAAATCAACTTTGGACAACCTTTGAAAAATTGGGGTCAAGCAGTCATTAAACAACTGTTATATGTACAAGTACTGTAATACAGAGGAACCTCGATTAGCCAGCATTCGATTATCCAAATATCGGATTGTCTGGCAAAATCGCAATGTCATTACATTACATTACAGTGTGGAAACAGGCCCTTTGACCCAACAAATCCACACCGCCCCGCCGAAGCGTAACCCACCCATACCCCTTCATTTACCCCTTACCTAACACTACGGGCAATTTAGCATGGCCAATTCACCTGACCTGCACATCTTTGGATTGTGGGAGGAAACCGGAGCACCCGGAGGAAACCCACGCAGACACGGGGAGAGTGTGCAAACTCCACACAGTCAGTCGCCTGAGGCGGGAATTGAACCCAGTTCTCTGGCGCTGTGAGGCAGCAGTGCTAACCACTGTGCCACCGTGCCACCCACAAATGTCCTGATGCTTGGCTAAAATATCCAGCATTCAGTTATCCAGATTCGATTAACCAAATGAAATATTCTTCGCCCATGTCCTTTGGATAATAGAGGTTCCTCTGTACATTGATAAAGTGGTACTTACAAAACTATCGGATGGTTGAGCACTTCAGCCCAGAATTTCCTGTCAAAATAATGGCCAGTCTACTGATACTCAGAGTTAGTTATTCACAATTACAGATGAAATGCAGACATACTGTTAAATTCAAAAGCCAAAAGCTTGTTGTCTAAACTGCGCCATTTTACAGCTACCTTTGCAAACAAATGGCACATCACTGTCATGTCCACCATTAATATACATTAAAATGCTAGAAATTATGATGTTCAATGCATCCGCATAAAACTTTCAACAGAAGGTTAGTTATGGTTTAGTCCAATCTAGGGGTTCAGTTAACTCAACCAATACAGCCAGTTTGTAATGCAGAATGATACTAATGTGGGTTCAAATTCCACACTAGCTGAGGACTCTCCTTCTCTCCTTGCCTGAGGTGTGGTGGCTCTCAGGATAAACCACCATCATTCATCTCTCTCTCTCTCTCTCTCTCTGAGAGAGCCAGTCAGCTAAGACGTTATCTTTTTATCTTTATTCCAATTGAGGTACCACTTAAGATGCAATAAGTATTAATCACATTCAAGTCACCTCTCTGGCACTGAAAGTTAAGTTAACTGCTAAAAGTGTGGAATTTCATTCCTTCAAGTTCAAATTGTTGAAGACATTTAAAATGCCAGATTTCACACTTTAATGTTGATATTTTTTGTATCAATTCTCACTCTCTAAATCCAACGTTTCTCCCATCTGTTTGTTTCTCAGCCTGTATCTGATTTGGTACTGCATTAATCCATTCTATTTTACAATGAATTTACCCATCATAATTTATAATTCCTTCTCAGCCCTTGGACTGTTCATTTTAAAATCTGTGAATCACATTTGGTTAAGGAGCTGTACGGTTCACTTCCCTGTGAAGTCAGCACCCAGGTGTTTATTTTCTCTCACGGTGACATTGTTGCTCTCCCATTCTGCAACTTGACAGCCAAAAATTGTAAAGACTAAATTTGTAATGATGAGCTTGATGCTTTCTTACAACAAAATTTGCTCCATTACAGTTGAACTTAGTATTCAAGCCAAGCAAACTCTCTGGGCAGAATCCAGTTGAGTGTATCAGCTGACTCAAGAGCTGACAAGTGGTCCACACTCCCTGTTCCAGGGGAGGTTCACAATCCATTGCCAATTGGGCACTAGCTAGAACACTGGAGCTCTTCCTCCTGGAATTGTCACTCAGATGACAGAGTTCCTGCCTTACGAGAGTTGCCAGCAAATTCGAGGCTGGTAACTGCACTCAGCAGTGCCCTGGAGGAGGCTGGGGTTACTGCCAATAGTGCACCAGGATCACGGAATACCAAGGAGTAAGGCAACTGATTTTGGGGAGAAATGTACCATAGGAAGGTTCTGGAGTTGGTGTCATGGGTAAAGATTCAAGTGGTTAGAAATAAGGGGGTGGGGGGTGCAGACCACAGCATAATCTTCCCTGCCCTATGTCCAATCTCTTGATTAGGAAATGAATGTTTCTGATGAAAGGATAATAGAAAATAGTAGCAGGAGGAGGCCATTTAGCTCTTTGAACCTGCTGTGCCATTCAGAATGATTATTGCTGATCACCAACCCAACAGCCCGTTTTCATTTTGCCCCCATATTCTTTGATCACTTCAGCCCAAGTACAATATTCAACTCCTTCTTGAAATCATGTCTTGGCCTCAGCTGATTTTTGCGGTCATGCATTCCACAGTCTCACTGCTCACTGAGTGAAGAAATTGTTCCTCATCTCATTCTTAACTGTGAGGAGAAATCTCTTCACCCAGAGATTTCCCCAAGGGACTTGCACAGGTTGACTTGTTGGGCACAGCAAAAGGCAACAAATCTGCCTACTTTTCAGTTAAACCTCACTATTGCAGGATGAGATCTTGTGGTCAATAATTGACCACTTCAATTGATGGCAGGGCAGCAAGGTCAATCATAGGCTTTCCCACACTCCATCTAATTTCACTAGAGTAAGAAGGTGGCACAATTCATTTATGTCACTCCCCCAAGATAATTACGTTCCCTTCTCTTCTCCATACCCATCATTTGTGGTTCTCAAAATTCCACCTTTGGCTCCTCTTGCTCATATTTTGTTTGTTCCTCTCTGTGATACAAATTCTGAATAAAAATGTACATATATAGCAAGAAATACAGTCTTGATCATGGCTTGTCCAAATGGATCTTTAACCTGGAGCATGGTGACTATTGGTTAATTTTACAATACTTCTATTGATAGAAGTGTAAACATTTCACCTTGCACTTTCTGAGGTTTCCTATGTGACTCCATGAGTGTGTGTACAATTCCACATTGTATATTTATGTCAAAATTAAAAACAATTGTAGATAAAGTAGACATTGATTGAAATCCACACTTCTAAATGTCTTCAATTGCTAAGCTGATTTCCTTCTAATGAGTACTTTACTGTTCTGTTAATGGAATCAGTATAAGCCCTTATTTTGTCCATGTGTTCCTCCTCATTACATATTATTGCCATTCTACCTTGTAAAATGTTTAACCATATCTATGTTCAAAATAAAAACAATCAACACTCCCCAATTCCTGGACTTTACAGCAATTGTAATTTAAAAACAATTTCCTGAGGCTGGGCATTAAATGCTATCTGCTGTTAGATAGATTAGTCCTTAACAGTTTAGATCTTACAGGTTTTTTTGCATGGCAGTTGCTGAGTATGTTGAGCTTTTAACAATGCAGAATGGGAAACCAAGCATTGGTTTAAGCATGGTCTGCAAAGGAAATTACATCAAGACAAAATAACTGGAACCCAGGATGTGAGAACAGCTTTGTGCTCAGGTTGAAGCTGAAGCTGCTGTGTTTGAACCAGAGATTCGGAACCAGGGGTAGCACTGGTGAGCATGGTTTATGTCCCTAACTATGGACTTATGTGAACAAGATGAGCAACAACATATCTGATTAATCAACTGGCATTAAGCCTCATGAAATAAATAGTGCAAGGATCGAGAAGAGTACAAATGAAAGTGGGCATAATTAGTTCATAATTTGCTGTCAGGATAACTGGATTGTATTGCCATGATTCTCGTTGCTCAACATTCTACATATTTTATAATTAACTTGTTCTCTTTTCTCTAGCAAGTCAGATCTGAACCCAGGACAACTGGCTTAGAGGCAGTTGACACTATCTCTGCACCACGAGTCCCAATTGGCTCAGTGTTCTATTCTGCACATTGGACAGATGGTTATCCTTGACTCTTCTGACAATTTGTGGTCTCTAATGGCTTCCCCTTAACAAGGTGTGACTGCTATCTGACTCTGGCAGGTTTCTACAAACTCTTTTACTTCTAATATTGTACATGGTAGTCTTCTCTGTAAGTACATCTCTCACCGACATAATACAGACAGTACTGACTGGTTAGTTCATCATTTCTTCCACATGACTGCTATTGTCACTGTTGTACCATGACATACATCACTATCTCATGGTTATATCCATTCTCATGATAATAACAGTGAGGCTAATGGTGCATAACAATTATTTATGAGTAACTGGCACTTCAGGTGAGAGCAAATTAAAAACGGAAACCAAAAACTTGAAGGTGATGTATTGTTCCAGCAAAAGCTTCCTGCTCAATTGCATTGGACATGATAATGCTCTGTTGCATGGGAGAAGAAGTAAACTCAACATAGAAAGTTAGGTCAAGCCATTTCAACTCTAAGCACACATTTAATGGTGTGTTATTTACTGTGCGTAGTTCAAGTATTCCCACCATCATTTTGACAGCAAATTATAACATTATTGATTTTTCACTCATATGGACAATGCTTATTGAAAGGTTGGAGACGATAGACAATGGCATGCATCTAACCAACTTCCCTATTGATCAGGCAGCTACTTCAGCTCTTAAAGTCAGCAGCCAAACAGGCAACTAAGAGTCAGGTTCAGTTCAAAAATTCAGTAATCACGATCTCAGCACACCATTTTAAGCTATTACAATTTAAGACCCTTGATTTGTTTTTTTAACAAATAAAGGTTAAAAGGAAGGACAATAAAAACCTAAACAAATGGAAATTTTACAAAATCTTACTTCATGTCAGTCAGGTTAATCCTTTCCATACAATCCCAATATTTTTTGGAGGGTAATCTGTTTTGTGGAGATACTAGAGACACTAGGATTGCTTTGAGCAGAGAAAGTTAAGGGGAAATCTATTGGAGGTGCTCCAAATTATGAAGCGTTTTAGTTGGGTGAGTAAGAAAAGAAATTGATTCCACTGGCATGGAGATATTCACCAAAAGGCAAAGATTTAAGATAGATGGAAAAATGAGGACTTTTTTTTATTGTGGCAAGTTGCCATACTCTGGAATTCACTATCAGAAAGGCTAATATAGATTTAAGTTTCGAAAGGAAATTGGATATATTGCTGAAAAGGAAAATCTTGTAGGATTTTGGGGAAAGTGAAAGAAATGGGACTAATTGGATAACATTTCCAAAGAGCCAGTGTGGGTATGCTGAGCCAAATGGCTTCCTTCTTTTCTGTAAGATTGTCTAATACACATATCCGCACACACTTTCACTGATATGTAGGTCACGCATTTAATCACATCCATGCTTCTCTGATACCGAGCTAACAGCCCATTTCCCACACTGGATTATAAAAACTATTAGAGAATCAAAGAATAAGACAAGTATGCAATTTCACAGCACTTCAAAAATATGAACTTCACAGCACTAACAAGATCAGCCGCATGTATAGAGTGCCACTCACTGCTTTTTGTACTTCGGTGAAATCTCTGTTCATTATCAAGACCTCATAGGAAATAGGCTGATGCTACAAAAAAGTCAGCTCAGTATTGCAAAAGCAAATAGATTTCCTTACCATTGCCAGCATCTTTACAGACATCAATACAAGTTTTATTATTCACTAATAGTACATGAGTGTCACTGGATGGGCCAGAATTTATTGTCCGTCCCTAGCTGCCCTTGAGAAGGTGCTGGGGAGCTATCTCTTGAACTGCTGCAGTCCATGCACTGTGGGTTGACCCAGATGTCCTTAGGGAGGGAATTCCAGGACTTTGTCCTAACCACACTGCAGGAATGGTGATATATATCCTAGTCAGAATAGTGAATGGCTTGGAATGGAACTTACAGGTGATGGTATTACCAAATATCTGCAACTCTTCTCTTTCTACATGGAAGTTGTTGAGGGTTAGGAAGGTGCTGTCTAAGGAGATTTGGTAAATTTCAACAGTGCATCTTGTAAACAACATGTAGCGCTGCTACAGAGCTTCCGTGTGGAGGGAGTGAATGTTTTAGATGTGCTGCTAATCTGACCTGGATAGTGTCCAGCTTCTTGAGTGTTCTTGGAGCTGCACCTGTCCAGGCAAGTGGGGAATATTCCGTTAGTAGATGGCAGACAGACTTTAGGAAGTCAGGAGGGGGGTTATTCAATGCAGGATTCCTTCCTTCTAACCTGATCTGTAGCCACTGTATTTGTATGACCAGTTCAGTTTCTGATCAATGGTAGCTCCCAGAATGGTGATACTGGAGGATTCAGTGATGATAAAACCATTGAATGTCAAGGCACCGTGGTGAGATTGTCATTGGGAGATGGTCATTTGTGAGGCATGAATGTTACTTCCAACTTGGCAGCCCCAAAATTGGATATTGTTCAAGTTTTGCTGTATTTAGATATGGACTGCTTCAGTATTTGAGGAGTAGCAAATGCTGCTGAACATTGTGCAATGAGCGTCCCACTTCTGACCATATGACGGAGGGAAGGCCATTGAAGCAGCTGAAGATGGTTGGGCCTAGGACACTATCCTGAGGAATTCCTCAGAGATATCCTGGAGTTGAGATGACTGACCTCTAACAACCACCATCTTCATATGTGCCAGGTATGACACCAACAATGCCATTCAACTACTTAAAGGAAAATTTACTTGTGATCAATATGTGCTGGCAATTTCAAACTGTAATATTCACCCAAGTGATAAAAATCTTCAAATCCCAGCAAGAAAATTGGAATGCATCTCTAATGTCTGATACACTGTTCGAATGTGACCTATGGAATCCCTGGGGTGGGGGGAGTCCAGAACTAGAAGGCATAGGTTTAGGGTGAGAGGGGAATGATATAAAAGAGACCTAAGGAGTAACCTTTTCACACAGAGTGTGGTATGTGTATGGTATGAGCTGCCAAAAGAAGTGGTGGTGGCTGGTAGAATTACAGCATTTAAAAGGCATCTGGATGGGTATATGAATAGGAAGAGTTGAGAGGAATATGGGCCAAATGCTGGCAAATGGGACTAGATTAGGTTGGGTTATCTGGTTGGCATGGATGGGTTGGACCGAAGAGTCTGTTTCTGTGCTATACATCTCCAAGACTCTGACTATGAATGGTTGGTAACTCTTAGCTAAAACCCTGTGTAGGACTGAACGATATTGGTTCGCCATCCCAAGTAAGTTGGAAAAAAAAATAGCATTTACAGCTTTCAGATGTAATTTCTCGGGTGCGCTGTCATACCACATTGAGAGATCAGGGGCCAGTCTGTTGGATATCATTAAAGCTTTGGCGAGTCTGTAAAAGATAAGGTAAGAGATTTCAGGCTGACTACTGCAGCAAATACAGACAGCCGGACATTATCAGTTCAGGAGAGGATAACAAATTGCCAGATTGGCATTTACTTTGAAGTCAAGCTGCTTTCCAAACTAAAGCTATTGATAAAGAGACACTAGTAGTTGCTGAGATGCCTGAGAAAAGCAAGTCTCTTGTAAAATGTGTGCATGAACGCAAATTCGATGGTACCTGTGGAAAGTATAGTCACGATCCTTCATTTCCCTAAGAATGTCCTGGGAGATCAATATTAAAATAAAAGTTATATGCTGCATCTTAAAGAGATTAATGTATGCCAAACACACAATCATATTCACCATCCGAGCCCCTTGGGAAATGTTTCATTGTCAAGGAATAAAACAAAATTATGATGGATTGCTTTCCAGCATGGATTCTAGCTTCCCTAGATCCAGGAAAAAGAGCGTCATCATGATTTGCTTTGAGAAATTCATCTCCAACCTTGAATTTTCAGTGGTGTGGTGCTTAATAACAAAAAGAAAGACTGACACAAAACAAACTGCATTTGGATAGCACCTTCCATGACCTTAGGATATTTCAAGGTACTGTATAGCTTTGAAAATACATTTGAAATATAATCACTGTCATAACATTGGAAAAAGCAGCAGTCAATTTGTACACCAGTAGCCCAAGGACCAGCAGGGTGATGGTGATCAGGTAGTCTGTTTTTGGAATTTTGATTGAGAGATAAATATTGGGCTGAACATACATATTCACACCCTTGCTTCTCTGATGCTGAACTAACAACCCAATTCTCTCTCAAAAATGGATTATGAAAACTCTAAGAGAATCAAAGAATAAGACAAGTACACAATTTCACAGCACTTCAAAAATATGAAGTACACAGCGCTAACAAATCAGCTGCATGTACGCAATGCCACTCACTGCTTTTTGTCCTTTGGTGAATTTTCCATTCATTGTCAAGTGCACAGGCTGATGCTACAAAAAGTCATCATAAACTGGCAAAAATAAACTGAGGTCCTCATACACATCCTTCCTGCAATTAGAGCCATGGGATCTCTTGTGGCTGCATCAGTTTAATGACACCTTAGTTTAATGCCTCACCAAAAAGACTGCACATTAAACAGAGCAGACCTCCCTCAGTACTAGACTGGGGACGCAGTGTTTCGGTCCTGGTGTGGACTTGAAATCAAAACATTCTGATTCTGAGGTGAGTGCACTAGAAATGGAGTTAGAGTATGGAGATTCCAGTGGCAGAAGCAAATGTGAATCCACGAAAGCTCACCGACACGAATGATAAACAACGATGTTTATCAATTCATATTTGAGAGAGATATAGAGGGCAAATTATATGTAAGATAGAAAACATTAAAAATACCATTTTCAGATTATTCATTATATACAACCACCAGATGGCTCTCTGTGCAAACTAAAGAATTGTGAATTTAGGCTTGGAAACACCCATTGTTGGGATGCCATTTTTGGCATTTGGGAACCAAATTAACATCTACTGCACATTCACACTTTTATATTATGAATAATACTAGATGCCATATTTCTGACGATATTAGCAGCTAATGTTCATTGAAAGTGCAAAAAAACACACAGTCAAGATGTCAGTGTGAAACACTAATTTGGTATGGGGTTCCCATTCTGGAGCTCAATATTTTCTCTTCAGCTTTGCACAGATGAATGTACTTAGCAGCAGAAAGGACCCTCAACCCCTATGAACACCACTAAAAGTGATTGCCAGCGAGTTACAGATTGATATCTCCGATAGCATAAGCTTAGCTTTACTAATCTCTACTTGTTTCTCGGGTGGTTGGTCTTGTTAATAACTGGGTAGCTTCTTTCACTGCACCATTTCAAGTACTGTCACACTTTCAATCAAAACTACACGCACTAGCCTGGATTTTATTAGTTCTCCGGGTACAGGCTGGACAGTGAGGTACGTATGAAATGGTGATGGAAGGCAGCAAACAAAAACTGAAATTGCTGGAGAAACCCAGCAAGTCTGTCAGTATCTGTGGAGAGAAAACAGTTGACGTTTTCAATTCAGTGACCCTTCTTCACATCTTCCACTCCAAAAGCCTGTTAAAGGTCTTTCTCCACTGGCATTTTGTCAAGATTGATGGGCCCTCTCCTCTGTGATGTCCCACCTGTTGAACTATGGCAGCCTCTCTATAGCCCATGGAAGGACACATATGGGAGCAATGGCTGCACTCATTGCAGCATCACCCTGCTCTTACCAACACCGCCCAGCCGCCTTAATGTTTATATTGTCTACTCATTCTTGGCAACCCCTAAAAGTGATTACCCCACTCATCTTGTTCCAAGAGGATACTTCTATGCATCCTCTTGGATGGGTGCAGTCCCAGTCATGATCACTGTGCCTAACTTGATTTCCCACTACTTTAGTGGCATTATGATTTCCTCATGTAATTTTTGAAGATTCAATATCACCTAGTTACTCAGCAACTAATGCATGTTTGCAACTAATGCAATAACTCAGCAGCTGGTTTGCTTCCAAACCAAATAATCATGGATTGGGAGTCTCTACCATAGTCATTCTTCACTCAATGTAAATATTTTAGGGTCAGATATATTTTTCATGGGAAGGGAGAGAGGACAGAAACAGTACCCATCTCGCTGCTCAGAGGCCCATTCCATTTCCATCAAGCATTACTTCCTCAGTATAACACACATTCTTAAATATCCACTTGCAAAACAAAGACTTGCCTTGCAGGAATAGGATCCAATGTTAATTCAAGACTCAATCGCTATCGTTAAAGAAAAGCTTCTCTTGCAGAGAGAGGCAACCACCTATTCTGTGTCACATTATTGAAGAGATATGAATGATATCCTCTATGTAGAATTGACCATCAATCATAGAGATAGTTTAAATTGAAATGTCATCAATTGCAACTTAAGACAATAATATATGGCTCATGGGACATCCAGTTACAGATATCGATCAATAGTCACATTCAACAATACTTTAGTTGAAAATGTTTGTTCAGCCATTACATAAACTAGAATATCCACATCTATATCTGTTTAATTTAGATAAATGCGAGGTATTGCATTTTGGCAAGGGCAGGACTCATATAATTAAAAGTGGGACCCTAGGTAGCGTTGAGAGTGTGTTGCTGGAGAATCACAGTAGGTCAGGCAGCATCCAAGGAGCAGGAAAATCAATGATCCAGGCCAGAGCCCTTCATCAGGAATGAGGCTGGGGCCTCAGGGGTGGAGAGATAATTGGGAGGGGGTGGGGCTGGGGAGAAGGTAGTTGAATACTCTCGGTAGCGTTGTAGAACAGACGCCTAGGGGTTCACATACATAATTCTTTGAAGTTTCCGTCACATGTAGTTCTGATCACCCTAAAATAGAAGGGGTATTATTAAACTGGAGAGGGTTCAGGAAAGAGTTGCCAGGATATTGCCAGGGCTGGAAGGTTTGAGTTATAAGGAGAAGCTGGGACTTTTTTCACTGGAGCGTAGAAAGTTAAGGGGTGATCTTATGGAGGTTTATAAAATCATATTTAGATAAGATGAATGGCAGGTGTCTTTTTGCGAGGATGGAGGATTGCAAGACCACGAGACATATTTTTAATGGGAGAACATAAAGATTTTGAAAAGACATGAGAGTCAGTATTTTTTACAAAGAGATGGTTCATGTGTGGATGAACTTCCAGAGGACATAGTGGATGCGGGTTCAGTTACAACATTTACAAAAAATTTAGAGAAGTAAATTAATAAGAAATATTTGGAGGGATATGAGCCAAGTGCAGGCAGTTGGAACTAATTTAGTTTGGGATTATGGTCTGCATGGACTGGTTGGAGTGAAAGGTCTGTTTCCACACTGTATGACTCGATGACTTTGTATAATCCAGTTCCGTGGTAGCATGGCTGATCAGTCTAAGACACTGTGGAGTCATGGGTTCAAATACCACTGCTGCTAATTGTGCCAGCAACTTGTCTTTCAGACCCTTCAAAAGCTCTTATGGTGCAGTGGTAGTGTCCTTACCTCTGGACCAGAAGGTGTGCATTCAAGACTCCCTTTGTTCCAAAGGTGTGTCTGAACAGATTGTTTCAACATATCTATTGTCCAGTGCACCCTAAAGTAACAGGGTTGGTTTTAGCCGGAGCTGCTTAAACTTAATGGTGCCAGAAATAAATCTCATTCCCATTCTGTGCTGATGTCTGCTCACACAGCAAATAGCAACTTTAATGATAACGCAACCTAGGGTATGGAAAAGAGGAATCCTTGCTGATTAGAACTGGACAGGTTTGAATAACCACCTTGTCTTTTTCCAATATATTTTTGAAAGCAGACAGCAAACCACGGGTGGCACGGTGGCTCAGTGGTTAGCACTACTGCCTCACAGAGCCAGGGACCCGGATTCAATTCCAGCCACAGCCTTGACTGTGTGGAATTTCTCCCCGTGTCTGTGTGGGTTTCCTCCCACAGTCTAATTTGTGCAGGTGAATTGGCCATGCTAAATTGCCCATTGTATTCAGGGATGTGTAGGTTAGGTGCATCAGTCAAGGGGAAATGTAGAGAAATAAGGAATGGGTCTGGATGGGTTATTCTTCAGAGAGTCAGTGTGGACTTGCTGAGCCAAAGGGCCTGTTTCCATACCATTGGGATTCTAATTCTAAACTAGTTGGTGAGACTGTGTTGAGATATAAATAACCAAGCAAAAAACTTAACATACCAGGACAGATTTTAACACTGGCAGACAACACCATGAAGCTAATCCAATACTACTTCACATTCTCACTGACAGGATGCCAGAGTGTTTTGAAGCCTGACCCTCATCTACGTTCAGTTGATGATTTGAAGAAGTGGTGGATGCAGGCACAGTTACAACATTTAAAAGACACTTAGATAAATACATGAATAGGAAAGGTTTGGAGGGATATGGGCCAGTAGCAGGCAAGTAGGACTAGTTTAGTTTGGCATGGACTGGTTTGACTGAAGGGTCTGTTTCCATGCTATATGACTAAAGAAGGACTGCACCTCACTGGCTCAAAAAGGGCAGAAAATTGACCAGCTTCCAGCCAGCTACCTTTGGTCCCACCACTAAAAAGGCGAGTTTGATGAGCAGCCTCTAGCTATCCCTTTAAGGGAACCTGGTTCAATAGCTCACCATCTCGAGCAATTAATAGGAGGTTGTGCAGCGCACAGTCCCTCCTCAAAACTGGAATTACAGTCCTGTGCCACATTACAGGACCCCAGTTCATAAATTCTCTGTCTGAGAAAGAGGAGTACTCTGGCAACCTGTCTCAGCAGCCTTTTCAAAACGTTGCCAGCTTCAACCCAGCAGTAACTAATGGGATGGTTAGTTGTGAGCCAGCGTTGTCCGACGTATGCAGATGGAAGGGTTAAAATCAGCATTGTGCAATCAAAGATACAATCAGGTTCATTTAATTCAGTTAAAATGACTGATCTTGGTATGGTACACACCACATTTCCATACAGTTACCTTATTGATGTAAACAAAAGAGTTCCTAACTAGTCTGCTAAACCCTCCTTCTGAGTCAAATCTAAAACCTTCCTTCACATTCTTTCAACTAAAGTCTGGCTGGTTTTCTCTTTTTTAGCATGTTCATAGCCATAAGGGAATTCTGATACAAATGGAGAAAAGCTGCAAAATCTGAAGCAAGATGGGCCTTGGGGTTAATGGGATGCCTAAAATACATAAAGCTACCACACAGATGCAGCAGGTCATCAGGAAGGTTAATGGAATATTGGCCACCATTTCAAGTGGATTGGAGTGTAAGAGCAGGGAAGTTTTACTGCAACGTACAAAGTGCTGGTGACACAACAACTAGGGTACTGTGAGCAGTTTCAGTTCAGTTATTTAAGAAAAGGTATTGTTTCATTGGAGGCAATTTAGAAAAGATTCATTAGGATGATCCCTGATATGGAGGATCTTATGATCAAAGGCTAAACAGGTTGGGACTCTACACACTGGAGTTTGGAAGAATGAGAGGTGACCTCTTTGAAACATATAGGATTTTTAAAGGGCTTGACAGGGTAAATGCTGAGAGAATGTATCCCCTCATGGAAGAGTCTAGATCCAGAGGACAAAGTCTTAGAACGAAAGGGCATCAATTTAAGGTTGAGATGAAGAGAAATTTCTTCTGTCAAAGGGTTATCAGTCTTTGGAAATCAGGGGAGCACAGTTCTTTGTATATTTAAGGCTGAGATAGATAAATTCTTGATCAGTCAGGGAATCAGTAGTTTCAGGGAAAATGCAGAAAACAGGCATGAGGAATGTCAGAACAAGCTCAAGCAGCTGAATGACCTACTCCTGTTCCTACTTCTTATGGTCTTATTAAGACTACAATAGCCAAATGTTTGATCAAAGAACAAAGAACAATACAGCACAGGAACAGGCCCTTCAGCCCTCTAAGCCTGCACTGTAATATTTTGCCCTTCCATACTAAAACTGTCTTCACTTACAGGATCCGTATCCTCTATTCCCTTCCTAATCATGTATTCATCCAGGTGATTTTTGAATGCTGTTATTGTCTTTGATTCCACCACCTCCTCTGGCAGCATGTTCCAGGCACTCCCACCCATTGTATGAAAACTGTGTCTCGCACATCTCTTTTAAATTTCCCTCCTTGCACCTTGAACCTGTGTCCATCTTGAGAAAATAACAACTCATACTTTCTACTCTGTCCATGCCATTCACAATCTTATAAATTTCTATCAGGTCAGTGAAAACAAACTCAGTCTATCCAACCTTTCTTCAAAGCGACAATTCCCCATACAAGGCAACATCCTGATAAACCTTTTCTATACCCTCTCCAAAGCATCCCCATCCTTCTGGCAGTGTGGTGACCAGAAATGTATGCAGTATTCCAACTGTGGCCTAACTAAAATTCTATAAAGCTGCAGCATAACTTTCTATCCTTACACTCAATGCCCCTCTCAATGAAAACAAGCATGCCATAAGCCTTTTTTATACTACCTTATCTGCCTGTGCTGTGACATTCAATAATCTTGGACATGCACACCCAGATCCCTCTGCATATCAATACTCCTAAGGGTTCTGCCATTCACATAATTTCCACCTGCACTTGACCTTCCAAAATGCATCACCTCATATTTGTCCGGATTAAACTCCAATGTGCCATTTTTTTTGGCTCGTGCCTCCAACTGATCCATTTCCTGCTGTATCCTCTGACAATCCTCCTCACTATCTGCAACGCCACCAATCTTTCTTCAATGGTGCAGTACCTTAGCAGGGATGACAGTGGAGGAACAATGGTGGATATTTCTGTGTATAATGCAGAAGTTGCAGGATCAGTTCATTCCAAAAAGGAAGAAAGATCCTAGGAGGAGGCATGGGTGGCTGTGGCTGACGAGGGAAGT
>NC_057742.1:25053511-25133017 GCF_004010195.1 Chiloscyllium plagiosum
AGGCCCAGTCTCTGGGTTCATTTAAGAAAGAGTTGGGTAGAGCTCTCAAGGATAGTGGAATCAAGGGTTATGGAGATAAGGCAGGAACAGGATACTGATTGAGGATGATCAGCCATGATCATATTGAATGGTGGTGCAGGCTCGAAGGCCTACTCCTGCACCTATTGTCTATTGTCTATTGTCTATCATTCACAAACTTACTCATTAGAACAGCTAAGATTTCCTCCAGATCATTTATGGAGAACAGAAGAGGTCCCAACACTGATCCTTGTGGAACACCACGAGTTAGTACCCTCCATTCTGAAAAGCATCCTTTCATCACTATCCTCTGTCTCCCATGACTAATTTGAGAGCAAAGTAGGGCCATAAAATGATAATTGATTGCCAATACAGAAATGCTGCTGGACAAATCCTGATAATTAATACACCAGTTTTCTTTTCATTAAAATGTACATAGTATCTAAGCCTACTGTAGCAACCATCATGCAACTTCTCTACAATAGTGTGCTCAGTAAAACCAGCATCTTGCTCCCTGGTAAATCTATGATCATGGATTCCCTCTGAATAGTATTGTACAACCATTCTTCAGTTGTTTATTTAGCTCAACTATGTAGTACATTAACTGCAGGTGAAAAACATTATGGTTAATCAACTAATAATGGGTGACTGAAATAAACTATGTTAGGAAACAGAGGACAAATCAGTGAGTGATTTCTATCTTTGATTCACAGAATCATTGCCCTGGGTTTCCCAACAGGAAGATAATCATCACAGCAGCGTGGACAGCAGGTGCAGGTCAAAACCATGCAAAAGCCCTAAAGCAGCTACCTGTTATGGAATTATGCAGGAAGTTTACATTTCCGATGGGCAATTACCCAGCATCTGGAATCATCTGAAAAAGGTCACCAGCTCTGACTTTGAGTTGAAGTCTTTGGGAGGTTGCAAGTCACTTAGCTGAACAATTACCCAAGAAATATTAGAGGAATTAAAAACTGATCTGATTCCTAGAAAGCAATAACAATGCCATCCCAATTCAATATTAATTTGAATAAATATTATTTTTACTCCCCTTCCCTCCCTCTCTCCCCCACTAAATCTTTCCATGACCCAACTTTCATGACACCCCTCAACAACTCCTCGACAAATCTCCAAACCAGATCTGTCCTCCAATGGCACCTCCCTCAACCTTCACAAACCAGACACTCTGCCCTGACTGCTCCTAGTACTGCCCTGGACCCAAGGTGACTGAACTGCCTATTGACACTCCCTGACCAGACATCCTTTTTACCCTGCCATCCTGCCCACCTGGCATTCTATCCACCCAACCAACCTGGCACCATATTCACTTACCACTCTACTTACACTCAATCAAGCAAGAAATGTGATTATAATTATGTTTGTGAAAATACTGAATAAAAAGGATAAGGCATGGAAGGATACTGGATATCAGCGTTTTGATCATGAGTATATTAATTTTACAAGGTAAAAGTAACAACATGTATTAGGGATCCTATGAAAGAATGGAATAAAAGAAGGCTACTGATTAATCACCAGTTAATGAAATTACCTTAGATTCTAGTACAACAAGGAAGAAAGTAAAAGAAAGCAGGCAAGATGGAGGAAGAAGCAAACAAAACCTGTACATGGCAAGAAAAATAATCAAAGAAAAGAGTTAAACAGAGAAGCAACATGAGAATAAACATTATAACATTATAAACATCGCAGTATTGAATGTCTACTGATACATAATGAAACTGCATTATGCAAATATTTGTCTATAAATACATTTTTGTAATATTCCTTGTTCGAAAAATATGTTAATGCCACCATTAAAAAGTAATGGATGAAGGAATATCATATAAATGCATTAAATGCTCATACATGAATATGCACAAAGTTTTCATGTAAAAATATAGAAATTTGCATTGCTCTTCACTTCTTCATGTGTCCAGGAAGGAATACTTAGCACTTGCCTGGCTGAATGCTATTAAGTTTCTTGGGTATTATCTACAATAATACCCAAAAACTTGAATAGCATTCAGAACAGAATAATTAATTTGATCAGCTTCTGTGCTATTGCACAGAATATGCACCCTCTCCACAACTGAAGCATTGGGTTGCATTTTACAAAAACAGATTGCTGCTCTATCAGGAATTCACAGAGGCGAACAGTGTTACCCTGGGCAGATTTTATCAGTGACAGCTAATTAAGAGACAGGGTGGTGGAAAGACATCAGATTTCTCTCCTGATACCTTGCCTGTGCCTTTTAAAAGCTCTCCTGCTTTCAAGCTCTATCTCTAGAGAGCTGGTAAAAATTCTAACCGCTGTGGCTGAGGTATGCATAATTTATGGATTCATGTAACATCTCCACAACAGCACTCCAATAACACCCAACACATAGGAAAAACAAGAACTGGAATGTCTAAGCACTATTCCTCCAAGTCACACAGAACTTTAACTTTGACATACACCACCATTGTTATTGGTATATTAATTGTATTAAAATTAAGAATGCAAAAATGAAGGGCATTCATTAAATAAGTAGTTTAAATACATATGGGACAATGAATTAGGGAGGATGCAGACAGTTGTAATGTTGTATTCTGTAAATACATCTATTATTAAGTGTAGGAGACCACATCTTATTCTATGGTTAGAAATTAAGAAAATGGACATTTTTTTTGTGAAGGGGTGAGTATAGAAGAATTTGGTTTCAAGAATTTGATGGAAAAACAAGTGAAACTAGCTGACACAAATGAAGCAATGTTGCTTCTCTGGGGTATTGAGTTTAGACAAATTGGCATCATTTGTTATGGGTTCAGAAGAGTTCAGTTTAACAACAACCATCTGATTGGTTGAAATGCAGTTTAATCTTGTGAAGGGAGGGAAACAGAAAGTGAAGTGAGGAGACATCCCGAAGTTAGCTGCATCAATCTTTCTCCCTCCTCTTTCTCTGTAAAGTTGCTCCCTCCAATTTCTGTTGAAAGAACAGAAAAGCTACATTCAGAAACACTGCAAGAAATAACTCTAAAACCCAAAGACAACTAGAAAGATCCTAGGGCTCATCCAACCAACCAGTGAACTACACAGATAGCATTGAGGCAAGGCAGAAGAACAAAGGATAGTGAAACCAAACCAGCTACTTTTATGGTTTACGCTAGTGATAGAGAACGTCTGATTACTGTTTGTCTCTCCACTCATAATATTTGTATTTTCCTGTTTTGATTGCTTTTTGTGACTGTGTATATTTGGGAATTTAAAAGGATATATAAATTTGAAATTCTTTCGGGCGACATTATGGCTTAGTGGTTAACACAACTACCTCACAGCATGAGGGATCCAGGTTTGATTGGGTGACTGCATGGATTTTGCACACTCTCCCTGTGCATGCATCGGCTTCCACCGGGTGATTTAATTTCCTCTCATAGTGCCAATATATGCAGGTTAGGTGGATTAGCCATGATAAATTTCCTGGTACTGTTCAGGGATTTGTAGATTAGGTGGATTAACCATGCTAAATTTCCCGGTATTGTCCAGGGATTTGTAGGTTAGGTGGATTAACCAAGCTAAATTTCCTGGTACTGTCCAGGGATTTATAGGTTAGGTGGATTATACATGGTAAATGCGGGGTTATGGGGATAGGATGGGGGGCGGGGCTAGTTCTGGGTAAAATGTTCTTCAGAAGGATCAGTGTGGGCTTGATGGGTCGATTGGCCTCTTTCCGTACTGTAGGGATTCTATGATTTTTTTTTACTGTTCTTAAAGACAAGAGTGTTAGAAGAGATAGTTATTTTTATTTATTACTGAAGAAGCCTGGTGTAATTTGCGTCTATCCTGGGGAGCGGTCATTAGACAAGAGCAGAAATTAGGCCATTTTGCCCATCGAGTCTGCTTCACCATTCAATCATAGTCAGTCAGAAGCAAATTGGAGGTTTTGATAGTTCCCTGACTTTTAATTTTTATGATGATTCTGAGAGCAGTAACACTCAATTTCTAGCACACTATCCAGTGAGCTGTGATATCAATAAAAGATTAACCTCTGGTTTTCAACTTTACTAACTCACTGTGACAAGTCAAACATTACAGCAGAGAATGGTTTCTGAAAAATGAAGGTCTGAAACTAAGATTCTTTACAGACAGAAGATTATAATATCAGTTATCATGGTGAACAATGCCCTATACACACATAAAATTCAAATTTTTTATACTATTTTCTAAGGTTAAATTTATGGGATTGAATTTTACATAAATATTACTTTTGAGGAGCTGAAAGTCATGCTACAGTCCAAAATACCATATCATTAGCAGAAACCTAACTGATCTCTAAACAAATAAAGAAAAAACAACAACAAATTACGATAAGGTGAACTGCACACAAAGGGACATTGTCATCTGACTCTGACCTGATGTGTCTTAAACTTTCACACCAAATTGGTATGATGGTACATCAAAACACATAATAGCACGAAAATAAAGTTCATTTCCTCATCGTACAGGATATTACCTTGACTCACAAATGTTGATCTGTTATCTGTGAAGAACTAGGGTCAACACTTACACAAAGAAAAGAGCAAAATTCTAGACTTTTTGGCCAAAAATAGGGGGGTCAATGTTTACACGAGATCAACTTTTACTCAAATATATACGGTACATGAAAGCAAATTGACATGGTCAGTGTATGATCACCCACTGGTCTTCTCTGAATCCAAACCATTTGAGCAATGAATAAACAAAGTGGATGTGTGGACACGGATTACACCTTACTGATGAGAAAACAAGACGTGACCTTTACTTTTTTAAAATTAAATGATAATAACAAGTCCAAATCAAGGCATTTTATGAGCTGGATGCTTGCCAGTTGGATACTGTTAAAGGTATAGATCTTCTACTAAGCTTCATAGATGAAATTTAAAAGAAGAATGATCTATTAAATATCTACTGGGCACATTAATTCCATTAAGGAATACATTATGGACTCTAACAGGCTGTATAAATTATTGCAGAAATTCAATTTGGAGGTTTCCTTTTGCCTTATTTAGCTCATATTGAAATTGCTGGATTGAACTAACATGCGAGTTAGTTCCTGGCATTCAGTTCTCAGTAAAATACACCCTTTGGATCAAATGCCTTAAACACATTCCTGGGAAAGCAGTCACTTCCAGCTTGGTGGTACAAATAAGGCTTTCCACACTGTCACAAATGATGGAGGACTCAATTATCGTAGCCTTTCAAAATCATTCAGTACCCTGCACAAGCATTAGGACTTCTGAAAGTTTACAGACAGAAGAAGTAGGACAAAGGAACTTGTAACTGATTGGGATATCTCAGCAAATAACAGGATTTGAATTGTAATAACATATGAATGAACTAGAAATGCCTCAGGAACAGTTAACATGTACTTCAGATGTGTTTCAAAACACCCTTTATGAAATAAACTGCTCAAAGTGGAATATCAGGATTTTCAAACTGATGCGTAACACAAAGAATGTGGAAGTTGAAAGAGGTGGTATTGATCAATGTGAGGATATTAAACTAGTCACAAGAGGCTTTAATCCAGTATTGAGTATATTCATTGAGTATATTAGTTGTAGATTCATTTAACTGTGCACTGTTAGATGATGATCACATTTCAAAAATGTGTGGAATACAGAGATTAAATGTTATTTAGATTTGCTCAGTAGTAAGGATCAGTGTAAGGTCGGGGAGTACAAAAGTTCTGCTTGTTTCTAGTTCAAGGAACTACTGTCACTGTTCCTGAAGAGAGTGGTTGTTCCATGTAAAATAACAAGATCTTCCTAAGTTTAATCTCTATCAAGAGAAAATGAATAATCTTAGGAATGGATAGCTCTAAAATGAAAATATTTAAGTCAGTCCCATGGGCTATCATGAGAAAATAATTCAATGATAATTACAGGAACCATGTATCAATTGAACCAATATAAAATCATACGACAATGAGAGTTTGCAATGAAGATATTTATATTAAAAGCAATAATTTAATATATAATAAATTAAAATTTTGCTATGATGTGCATTTCATTGCTGACTTCTGGAACATCCAGAAATAAACATAGTAGAAACATGAAATAGCCAAGCACTTCCATAATTTGAACACTGTTCAGCTTAAGGCACAATACCTATCAAAATGCAATTCAATGTAAGCACAATGTACTTTACACAATAACAATATTGATCATATCCACAGCCCGGACCACTTCAAACATAGTGTGGAAACTAACATTGATGATTTATTGTACAGAATCTTTGTTAAAGTGCAGGGAGAGAATTGCCATTGTCACAGCTCCAACTGTATCAGTAGAGCATATACACCATTCATTAACAGAGGCGTATTGATGTTATTTGAAATGCTTTAACCATGACTGATAGATCTGTATTATAAAGGGACAAACTACTCAATGCGGAGATAACCAGAAGTAGGTTTAACCACACACATTACTTTTAGACCTGAAAAGAAAGGTTTAGAATGATTGTTCAGACATTATTTTGTTCAATGGTATCTGATTATTATGCCAGAACACAAAGTCTCACATTACAAACCCACCTATAAGCCAGATTCAGAAAAAGCCATGTTTTCTTGGTGGATGTTCTTATAAATCATGAAGGAATGGGAATTTGATTCCTATTGGCAATTACCAACTGAGACATGATATGACTGCTGAACCTTAATATTGTCTGTTTATGGATGGCCATAGGATCCAAGATCCAACAAATAAAGGGAGACACAACACAAAACAGTGAAGTTACATAAAGTCATAAAATAGTGATCTATTTTAAGATAATCATAGAAATATTCACTCTTCAGATAACCTAATGAAATTCCATCTACTATTGGGATGAATACCCCAAAACATGAAACAAAAATGGAAAACAAAACTGTGCGATTTTAAGAGGACTGGACATGGTAAGTACAGGAAGGATGTTCCTGGTGACCAGGAGGTCCAGAACTAGTGATCAGTTTAAGGCTATGAGATAGACCATTTAGAGACAAAGAGGTGTTTCTTCACCAAAAGTACGGTGAACCGATGGAAATCTCTGCTGTAGAAAGTGGTCAAAGCCGAAACAATGAATGTTTTCACAAAGGAATTAGATATAGTTCTTGGGCTAAAGGGATCAAAGTGTATGGGGAGAAATTGCGAAGAGGGTACTGAGCTGATTCATCAGCGAGGATCTTATTAAACAACCTACGCCTGCTCCTGTTTTTATATAGAGAGAAAGAACAAAATTAACTTGGGATGACGAAAAAAAAGGAAAAAATCTTATATTTACAATAAAAAAAACACAAATAAATAAACAAATAACTTCCCAAATGTGGATGCTTTACAGCCAATGGAGCAGTTTAGATCATCATCGCGGTTGTAATTTGAGAAAGCATGGAAGCCAATTCCTGTACAAGCTCCCGCAAAGGGGCAGCTGATAATGAAAATAGGAATTACTGGAGAAATTCAGCCAGTCTGGCAGCATCGGTAGAAAGAGAAATTGTGTTAATGGCTGCTGCCAGATTGGCTGAATTTCTAAGTGGCGTACCCCATATCCTTAGGCTGTGACCTCTAGTTGTGGTCTCCTTCGTCATCAGGAACATTCTTCCTGCATTCACTATGTCTAGTCCTCTTAAAATTGCATAGCAAATTCTTTTTCCATTTTTGTTCCATTTTTCAGGGGTATGCAGCACTAAATTTCAAGGATTTACATCAGGTTATCTGAAGAATGAATATTTCTATAATTATCTTAAAATTGATCTATATTTTATGATATTATATGACTTCACTTTTTTTTTAAACCATAGGACATGGGCCTCACTGGCTGGGCCAGCATTTATTGCTCATCCCTAGTTTGCCTTAAAAGATTAGCTGGCTTCTTAAACCACTGCAGTCCATGTGCTTTGGATAGACCCACGATGCTGTAAGTGAGGGAATTCCAAGTGACACTGAAGGAATGCCGGTACATTTCCAAATCAGGATGGTGAGTGGCTTGGAGGGGCACATGAAGGTGGTGACATTCCCATGTATCTGCTGCTCTTGTCCTTCTAGATGGAAGTGGTCATGAGTTTGGAAGGTGCTGTCTGAGGATCGTTGTTGAATTTCTGCAGTGCATCTTGTTGATGGTATACAGTGAAGATATTGAGCATCAGTCATTGAGGGAGTCGATGCAGTGCCAATCAAATGGATTTCTTTGTCCAAGATGGTGTCAAGTTTCTTCAGTTTCTTTGCAGCTGCACCCATTCAGGCAAGTGGGAATATTCTATCACATACCTGACTTGCGCCTTGTAGATGGTGGACAGGTTTTGGGGAGTCAGGATGCTTATTACTCGCCACAGGATTCCTAGCCTCTGATCTGCTCTTATAATCATAGTACTTATATGGTATTTCTGGTTAATGCTAACCCCTTGATGTTAACAGTGGAGAATTCAGTGATGGCTACACCATTGAATATCAAGGTGCAGTGGTTGGATTGTCTCTTTTTGGAGATGGTCACTGCCTAGCATTTGTGTGATGTGAATGTTACTTGCTACTTGTCAATCCAAACCTGGCTATTGTCCAGATCTTCTTGTATTTGAACATGGATTGTTTCAGTATGTGAGAAGTTGTGAATGGTGCTGGACATTGCACAATCATTAGCAAACATTTCCACTTCTGACCATATAATGAAGGGAAGGTTATTAATAAAGCAGCTGAAGATGGTTGGACCCAGGACACTATCCTGAGGAACTCCTGCAGAGATGTGCTGGAGTTGAGATGACCGGCTCCAATAACAACAACAATCTTCCTATGTGCCAGGTATGACTCCAACCTGATGTCAACAGACGTCAATTTTGCTCGGGCTCCTTGTTTCTGCAAAAGTCAAATGTGACCTTGATGTCAAGAGGTGTCACTCCCACCTCCTGTCTGCAATTCAGCTCTCTTGTACCTGTTTGAAGCAAGGCTGTAATGAGGTCAGGAGCTAAGTGGTCCTGGCAGAACATAATGTTGGTGTTACGGAGCAGGTTATTGCTGAATAGGGACTACTGATAGCAGTGTTGATTATACATTCCATCACTTTACTGATGATCAAGATTTGGCTGATGGGGCGGTAATTGGCCAGGTTTGAATTGGTCCTGCTTTTTGTATACAGGACATACCTGTAAATTTTCTACACTATGGTGTTGATGACAATGTTGTAACTGTACTGCAACAGCTTGACTAGGGTATGGCAATTTCTGAAGCTCAAGTCTTTAGTACTATTGTTGGAATGTTGTCAGGATCCATAGCATTTGCAGTATCCAGGGCTTCCAACTGTTTCTTGATATCATGTGGAGTGAATTGAATTTGCTGAAGACTGGTAGTTGTAATGCTTCGGACCACTGGAGGAGGACAAGATAGATCATCCACTCATTCAGTGGTTTCACCAAATTGACACCTCATGTTTAGATTTGGCAGGTCATATCAGGCAGCATAGGTGGGGGTAATGGTGATAGGGCAGAGAGGAGGATGGAGCAGATAGGTGGGAAGGAAGATGGAAAGTAGGACAGGTCATGAGGGCAGTGCCGAGTTGGAAGGTTGGAACTGGAATAAGGTGGGGTTTGAGGAAATAAGGAAACTAGTGAAGTCCACATTGATGCCGTGTGGTTGGAGGGTCCCAAGGCAGAAGATGAGGCATTCTTCCTCCTGACCTCGGGTGGTTAGGGTGTGGCGATGGATGGCGATGCAGAGCACTTCAAAGAACATCTCCGGGACACCCAAACCAACCAAACCCACTGCCCTGTAGCCGAACACTTCAACTCCCCTTCCTACTCCACCAAGGACATGCAGGTCCTGGCCCTCCTCCATCGCCACTAGTTTCCTTATTTCCTTATTTCCCCTCCCCCATCTTATCCCAGTTCCAACCTTCCAACTCAGCACCGCTCTCATGACCTGTCCTACCTGTTCATCTTCTTTCCCACTTATCTGCTCCACCCTCCTCTCCGACCTATAGGGGGTGTGCAAAGTTTTGGAACCTTTGAGTTTGGCCCTTGGTAGATACAGGGTGGCCAAACATCTCCCATCTGGCATGTCACTGTGCCAGCCCACCATGGGAAAAGTCCCAATAGTGGTGAGAACAGTCAATAAGTGGCCACTAATTGGCCTCAATAAGCCTGTAGGTGCTCAGGCATGGGGCACTTGCACATTACCACTGCACCCAATTTACTGACCTCTCCTGATTGTCTTTCCTAAGTGCAAGGGGTGGTCTGTAAGATTCAGTGCTAAGTCTGAGTGGAACCTGAACCTTGAACCTTCCAACACAAACACAAAACTGTGACCAGCTGTGTAAGCAACACCAGCTCAGTTGGGAAGCAAGAGCAAATCATAGAGACACAGTGAAACTTAACTTTTAGTTTTAAAAACTTGAAGATTGCACCAGAACTGACAAAGTGTGGAAAGTAAGGAGCTTGATAATGAGCTCCTGAGAAAATATTACACCTTTAACCATAATATTCCTGTGATAGTTGCAAATTGTGCAAATAAATCAGACCCAAATCTTGCTGGGGTGAATCATCTCACTATGGATTTCCCTTCATGGTTCATTTCGAAAGTACTTTGACCTGTACCAGATTGGTTGAAAACAAGCTAACAATGACAACAGGGATCCCAGTGAATACTGAGATCCACTAATGAAATTTAATAATTAGGTAGCAGTAACAATGGGAGCAGGGGAGTTAATGAGTCAAATCAGGTAAAAGAAGGGAAAGGATGGAAAAGTAATAAAATTATTTAATTTAATATTTTTATTTTTAAACCCTTGAAGAACTAACCACTAACTGCAGGAGTGAGAGTCAACAATTTCTCTTCAAAGCCAGCAGGAATTTATCAGTAACTGTATTTACAATTAGTACCTTATTAAAAGCACTCATGTTGTTAACCATGAGCTATAATTTTCTATGGCGACTTTATGTATAATGTACAACTTCAGTAGATTGTTTGAAGTATCAGGAAGGTTGAGAGTTTGTATGAGAAAAAAGTTGAGTGATTACGAACTCACAGCAATCATGACTTCCCTCAAACATTTGCACATCACATGGCATCATGAACCTGCTGTTATTTTTTTCAGGAAGGTTTAAGCTAATATGACAAAAATCTGAAGGATCTAAAAAGTATGCTCTTAAATATGAGCCCTTCCTCCATCAAATCCAAGAAACAAAGATTTATAGCTTTGATGTACAATAGATCTTAGCCTGGCCATAGATTAATTGGGCATGCAGCTGAAGTTAATTGGCTTTTACTCTTCATCAGTTTATCTGTAGAAAATGCCAACTTTATGATGTGTTTTGAGCTCAGCTGTGTTGTGTTGTAACATCAAGTTGGCACAGAATTCCAATTTAACCTTGTGCTCTTTGGGGATTTATCAAACTGATAAATTCGAACAGTTCAGCCAACTGGATGACTGAACAGACAATTAATTCAGTGCAGCATCAATCCTGATAAATGCTGACTAACTGCATCTCCTGGATCCATTTAATCCAAGTGTGACATTTAGTCTCTTATTTATTGGTACTAAGATTCATAAGCACAATACTGCTCACAATCACCCCAGAGAGTAAATCTTACTTGAAGTACAAAATTTTCCCATTCACTGGTTTCTAACCATTCTGTTTACTTGGATTTCCTTTAATCCCAATCTTGAGGATTCAGAGATACAAGTGTCTTATTCTATCCTACACCAATTGATATAATGCAATGCCTTTATTTTGCAACGAACAAACTTCTTCAGCTCAACACAAAATAAAGCAGCAGACTATTAACATTCAAAAATCAAAAGAGGTTTAGCAACTTGTCCTTGATACTCCAGATTTCCTTGCATCAGTTCCTCACAATGCATTGTGAGGATACCATTGTAGCTATCTAACAAAGAATGTGAGCATTGTTAGAATTCTCAGTGATTTTTCATGATTCTTATTTTATTCTTTTATTAATTTTGTCTTGGAGTTGTGAACATGTAACTGAGCTAAAGATGACTTTTGGACCGCAGTAATACTAATAAAACAAGCTTTTCTTTATTCATGAGGCCAGGCCTCGAAGTTAATTACAAGTTGGCTTGTGATCAAAAGGATCTGTGGGCACTTCATCGCTGGGGAAGAGCATTATGTTTAAAACAGCAGAATTTGGCTATTAATGAGCTCAGTACTTGGGAATTGGTTCCAGCAATTCTGGAAAAGACCAAGCAGATGGTAGATGTTAACTGGGACCGCATGGAGGAGATGGTCAGTCTGTTAGGGGGTGGTCAGAGGTTGAATTGAGTTTTGGACTATTTTTTGTGAAAAGGAATTTGGCTGTTAGTGCTACAGCATGAAGATTTGAAAGCTCACCATCTAACTTTCCATAAGTAGCTCTTGAAAGATCAGAGAATAGAAAACTGTTGTTGTAGTAAATATTACTGCCTTTAACTGAGTGAACTGAAAAGATTACCCTGATCCAGTATCTTCAAAAATCAAACAAGAAACAATCTGTGCAAATGAAATAACATTGTTTCAAGAAACATTGGACAAACCACTGAGGTAATCTGGCCAGTTCTGTTGTTTTCTTCTATTTATGATTAGATTAGATTCCCTACGGTACAGAAACAGGCCCTTCAACCCAACCAGTCCACACCGACCCTCCGAAGAGTAACCCACCCAGACTCTGACTAATGCAGCTAACACTATGGGCAATTTAGCATGGTCAATTCACCTGACCTGCACACTTTGGAATGTGGGAGGAAACCAGAGCACCCGGAGGAAACCCACGCAGACGCACGGAGAACATGCAAACTCGACACAGACAGTTGTCCGAGGCTGGAATCGAACCTGGGACCCTGGTGCTGTGAGGCAGCAGTGCTAACCACTGAGCCACCATGCCGCCCATAATATGCACACAAGAAGAAAGCATTGCACTTATAAAATGCGTTTCAAGATCTCGAGGCATCTCTCAACTATGTTTGTCTGTCTGTGAATATAGTTAAAAATAAAGGCTGTTGGGTTTAAAGAACAGGCTATTTAGATTACTTTGCTGTTTCATTTTTGCTCTGCTAAAATGACTACATTGTTAATAAATTGCTAAGTTTTTTTGTTTAAGATACAAACTGGTGTCTGGAATCGTTTATTCGCAAAGTTTGGGATTGGCTATTTAAAAAGTGTGGTTAAGGACATTGAGGTCAATTTTGAAGGCTTTTGTTGGATTTAATTTTACTTTGAATAAGTACATGAGTAGGAAACGTTAGGAGGGATACGGGCCAAGTGCAGACCTGTGGGACTCAATTAGTTTGTAAACATGGTTGGCATGGACTAGTTAGACTGAAGGATCTGTTTCCATGCTGTATGACTCTATGACCGTATTCTATGTTGCAAATATACAGATAGAAAAGCTCGATGATTTGGATGTCTATCTCTGTGTCATACCAACATCAAGGTGGTGATTCAGTATGGCTGCCTGTGGGGGACACATCTTTGACAACATAAAGACCAAAGGCATCTGCAAAAACTATGCTTACAATCCCACTGTTCTCTCAATCCTACTCTTAGGCTTGAAATCCTAATTTACTTTTAGAACATATCTCCAGATTCTTAAAATGTTACACCAATGTTCCTTCCTCAAAATCCTTCAAATTCTCTGGGATGAAGGCATATTCATTCTCACAAATAAAATACTGCTAGGGTTCAAATTATTCAGATTCACTGGTCTGGTCAAGTATGCCAAATGGATGACTCCAGATTTCGAGGACAATTATTTCATTTGAAACTGAGCTCAGGTCAAAGGAAATGAGATAGAAAAAAAAGTTGAAAGGTAACCTTAAAAAATTCTGTCTCACCATCAATACATGGGAGAAAACCACATTAAGATTTTGAACTATGGTGATTTATGAAAAGTAGATGGCTAATGACCTTGAGCAAGTTGAGTTTGTCAAAATGCTATGAGTCCAATTGATGGTAACACTGGACAAGAATGGAGCCTGGGATAGATGATATATTTAATTTTTGCAATTTGGTTGTTCACTGAAATATATTCATACCACGTTGCAAAGGCTTTTTAACAGCAGAACATACATTCATTACTCAAAGGGAGCAAACAAAATCACATAAGGAAACAGAAGGCCAAACATCAAAATAAAGTTTCAACTTGTATCCTACACCATCCGACACAGCAAATCAATTTTAGAGAATTATGACTCTTGTTTCAGGTTTTTGAGTTTTTACTTAACTGAGCTTTCCAGCTTCTTTCTGTTGAGATCATTCCTTTTACAATTCCATTCCAAATCTGCTCAGACAAATCTCTCAAAACTCTGATGGCCTACATTTTTCTCAGCCCTAACAACTTAAAATATTTCATCACAAACTCTTTTGGACTTGGAAGCCCCAAAGACTAGAAACTACTTCTGCTCAGAAGACTGTTTCCCCAAAAGTGTCTTTCTCCCCAACTAGGAGAAACCATTCTACCTTCTGAGGTGAACTCCAGGTTCTTCTGAATGGAACATTTGAACCCTTGCACCGAAGTCAAAACTAAACTCATTGCCTTAATATGATTATTCTGCCTGTCAGAAACTGTACTTATATTTTATCCATTGACACTAGAGAGGTTCTTTCAAGCACTCAACACCTTTGGAAATGACTTTGTTGGGTCACTGTTCAAAATTGACTTGCTGAATTTTTTTTGAAATCCTTCGGAGAACTATGTACCTTTATTTTTGAAATATTTTTTGAAAACATGACACACATATATAAGACACATTCTGTCACTAAAGAAAAGGAAGCATGGAGAAGAGGAAAGTGTCAGTTTCTGACGTCTATACTATCATCTGGACTGTGTACGTCAGCTTCATAATAAAGTGAGTCTTCAGAATGGCTTCATAAAGCTGTCAATATACTCACCAAAAGCTTAAACCTCCACCTTTTGAGGTTATGAAACAATGTTATAGGATGTTGAAAGGATTGCAATGAATGGACATGCAACCTAGACCCATTCTTCTGGAGCCTCTCTCCTGGGTAACTCAATCCCCACCTCATAGATCAGAAAGACTTTCATTAATATATACAGACTGAAGTATTATGACATACTTGGGAACCATGTTACTTTAGCTCCCACTAGATTGAGTGAGATGCTTGGATGCTCACACTCAGCATAACTTTGTAGCACAACAGAAAATACCAAAAAAATGCCAGAATTAAAATTAAGTTTGCGTATCGGGTAGAGTTGCACAAGAGAAACCCCACCCAGATTTAACATTTCTCCAGCTATCGTGACTGCAATGGAGCCCAATATTTTACCTATTTGGATTTTATCCAAAGGGTGTTGTGTATCTGGAATTCAGTTCCTGTGAGTGGTAGTGGCAGGAACCTGTAAAGATTACAATGAGATCAGCCAGATGTATCTCACAGAATATGAGTTCTCTGATTGGTACTGTTAATCTGGTGAAATCAGGGAGCCCTGGCTGACAGATATAAACACAGTGTTATAGCTAGCCGGGCAGTGGTAGACATCCGGTTTGTGGCCACTGCCATTCAACGCCTTAATACGGCGGTCCTCCAACCCAACATAGTGCACCAGTTGGAGGATGCTCAGGAGTGCGGTGGAATCCCATCCACACTCACCCAGACAGAATTTCACATTGGTCCCAAGGTCCAGTATTTCCCCCAGGAACCTGTGTCCCACAACCTGAGCCGTCTCCTGAATTTTAGTTGTTCCCCTTTTCGAGACATAAAATGGCGGGCCCTGTATTGACTGCTGCTGCACACCGCACACCTCTTCTCCCTCATCCACCACCCGGATACACCTTGGCGTGCCCATTTGGGTGTTGGGGATCCCCAGTAAAGGGCTCTCTATGCGGGAGTCCTTCCTTTCTCTTGGGGATCTGGGTAGGAGGGTGCTGCATGCAGCGGTCCCCTACAACTGCAGATTGCGGTGGTTCATGGACTCCCAGCCCAACTGCTTGTTCTTTGATGCTGTCTAGTCCGTGGACCATGTATATATAGGGTGTGGGCGCTTGCACTCCACTCTTTTGATTTTCTTAAAAACCTTCTCCTCTGTTTTTGGTTGCACTTCAGTCCCACACATGTGATCTTCGGGGCACCCGGTACAGAGGGGGGAGGGCAGGTCTGAGGACCTCCTCATGAGTCTGCTACTGGGTCTGGGCCAAACTGATCTAGGCAGTGGGCTGTGCAGGGGGTCGTTAGGGCCAATTGCCTGCCCCTCTTTCGGAGTTATGTCAGAGCCCGAGTGTCCCTGGAGAAGGAGCACGTGTTGTCCACCAACACCCTCCAGATTTTCAGGGAAAGGTGGGCACCTTAGGGAGTGGAGTGTGATATTTCTTCCCCTAACTCTATTTGATTTAGTCCCCGCCCTCCCCTTCACTGTTTGATCATGCAGCATTGCCCTCTGAGAAGGGCACTGCTTATCACTAGCCATTCGGGTGTTTCCTTTCTTCCTGGTGATGGAATATAAATAAAGATTTGCACACTTGTTATTTTTTCACTTTGCCTGACACCTGCACAGGTGGAGAAGGCACCGAAAGTACCTTCCAATCCTCAACAATGGGGAGCTGGACTATATCACTGCCATATCCTTGAAACCCCTCACTAACTGCACTGTGGGTATTCTTACAGCAGGTGTATGTGTGGGGTTCAAGAAATTGACTTAAGCCTTCTTAAGGCCAGTTAGAGATGGACACAAATGCTAGCCATGCCATCGATACACATCTGATTAAAGTTCTTAAATAAAATTATCTTCCAAGTGTTCCTTTACAGTCTAGACCTTGCTTCATCCTAAAATGTTATCAGCACACAGATGAGTCCTGCACAATAAAAAAAATCCAGCTCGTGACACTCCCAGCCCCATGATATGAATAACACATTTACTCAGCGTCAATAGGTAATTAAGGTGAACAGCAAAGCTCACATCGCTTCCAGAACAGCCTCTGTGGATCCCTAACCTTTACTTTTCTCATCACTAATATCCTCAGAATGTCAGAGGATAACCTTTATAACACGCTCTTAAAACTCTATTCTGACAGAAATCCCTGCAAGGAAGAAACTGTAAAAGGTCACTGAGAGGAGAAATTTCTTCTGGTCACTCGCTATCTGTCAGTAACTTCATAATCATGGCAGGAAAATATCATCCATTCATTAGAAATTAGGTAATGACCAATTACTTGATCATTCTTAAGTGCGAGATTCAATGTGCTTGCAGGGAAAGAAAATACTGTTTAATGGCTCCATAATAATGAACCATCCCCACGAAAACTAGCTTTGTTAAATTGTAACTGTGCTAAGTGTGCTTCATAACTGGACTAAGCAGGATTTCTTTTATAGGGGTCAAGTTGGCAGTTTCAGCAGCGTATATAAAAAAAATCATTATTGCAAATTCAATGCAACAGGTTGGTACATTATTGCTGCCACTAAAATCATTTTTCTAACAGTCAGCACTTTGGACGATCACTCCCTCTTGTGTTTTTATTAAGGAGATCAAAAGCCAAAAGAAATGTAAGCCATTAATGTCAGTATTTTGCAGATGCCAAAAGTGCTTGCAATAGGAAATGACATATTCAGCTACCACATTCTGGAATGCCCTTCACAGTTTAAGACTTGAAGTATACAGCCGGTTGTCCGAGGCGCAGCAATCTCAGAGTGCAACTCTGTCTTTTCTGTTTTATGAAAGGAGGGAACTCTGCATTTCTGAAATGAGATTCCAGTCCGGGCTCTTTCAGAAATACAGGTATGTTCTTCCATCCTGACAGTTTTGTTTTGTAGCACAGAACTATCTGGTGAAGGCAAATTACACCCTTTTCTCACAGCAGTCAGTTGTGTATTCTGAAATTTGAATTTCCAGACAGTCAGTTTTACAACTGCTCTCAAAACTAAAGTACATAAGGTCAATGTGATGTTAATGTTTGGGAAGGTAAAATGCCAGATAGGTAGAAGGCAGAGTGCTAAGTAAGTAGGGATCTAGCTGGAAAGAGTGCAAGATGGATAAGGTGTAGAATGCCAAATGGGAATGTCGGTAATATGTGAACTTTCAGCTTTATTTCTCTATTTCCTGCTTAAAACTATGAAGATCTGCAACGTCAGAAGTCACATGATGCCAGGTTATAGTCCAACAGGTCTATTTGAAATATCAAGGGTGAATATCAGGTTTGACAGATAGGTGTCAGGCCAATGGCTAAGGAAGGGAGGTTGGTTTTGGAGCAGGGAAGGATGGTGAAAGAGGAGTTGGGTGCAGAGCAGGGAGAGGAAGGAACGTGTCCAACATTAGGGGAGAGATGTTCTGGTGCAGGAGTCTCTGGAGCAAAGCAAGGGCAGATGGCCAGTGTGTTTCTGCTTCCAATAGTTTAAACTCTGTCATTACCCATTGTGTCTTCAGCTATTGCCTGTCCTTCCTAAATCTCTCTGTACCTCTACCTATCTCACCTCCTGTAAGCCATCCTTAAATCTATCTTCAAATATCCTCACAACTCCTAATGTGGCTTTGGTGTAACATACTTGTTTGACAGCTTCTGAAGCTAGTTTGTTACTTTATATGCTTTATAAATGCAAGTTGATGTTGTTATTTGTTCAAAATCAAACCTAGATTGACATTCCAGTGTAGTACAGCACTGAGAGTGTGCTACATGTTTGGAGGTGCATTTTGACTTCTGAGGTCGCATAAAACAGCAACAGCAACTATTTATTCCCCAATCAAAATAACTTTTAACAAAAGATTATTGGGACATTATTTTATTTCTTTTCGGTGTATAAATATTGGCTACTGTACCTTCAACATTACAGCAATAACAGTTCAAACATACTCCAATGACTGCAAACCATTTGGGAACATACTGAGGTCATTGAATAATGTAACTTATTTAAAAGAAAAGGTTTAGAGGTGTGGTCTTTGGAAGATGGGCTTCATCTTAACAATGAAATGCAGCAGTCTCACAGGCATTAAGCTCTCAAAGGTGAAATCTTAAAGAAAGGGAAGTGACAAAGGTACTGATCTTCTACAATATGATCAGAAACCCTGTAAAATGTCAACTACACTTGAAATAATGGCATTTTGAGCTGTAAACCCATGACACAATGCACAGAGACAGAGTAGTAAATGATCTGCTATAACAATTGAACAACATCTTTCACTGACTCCTATCTGGAATAGTCTTTCACCTTTTTCAAACATAAGTGTGACTTTATGGTCCCATTGCCAAACTGACATTCTTGTCATGATAGACTCTGTTTAACAGTGATGGTACCCAGTGGACTAAAGCAGACATACTTCATTTGGGCTTTAGGAGAAAGGCTGGTGCCAATCAAGCAGGCTATTTTGTTTTGACTGATGTATATTGAGTATTGCTGAAGCTGCATTTATCTAGGCAAGTGAGGAATATACCATTACACTCCAGACTGTGCCTTGTAGATGGTGGACAGGCATTTTGGAGTCAGGAGGTGAGTTCGTCACTGCAGGATTTTAAATGATTATTCCAGTTCAGTTTCTACTCAATAGCAAGCCCCAGTGCTATTGACAGTGAGCATTCAGCAATAGTAATGCCATTAAATTCTCTCTTCCTGGAGATGGCTATTGCCTGACACTTGAGTGGCACAAATGTTACTTAATACTTGTCAGCCCAAGCCTTAATATTGTCCAAATGCAACAAGATCTGGACATGAACTATCTTAGTACCTGAAGAGTTGTGAATGGTGCTGAACATTGTGCACTCATTGGTGAGCATGCCAACTTATGTCCTTATGATGGAGGGAATATCATTGATGAAGCAGCTGAAGGTGGTTGGGCCTAAGACACTACTCTGAGGAACTCCTGCATTTTTAGTTGTGGAGTTCAGATAACTGGCCAACAACCATAACCATCTTCCTCTATGACAGGTATGATTCCAACCAGCTCATAATTTTCACTGATTCCAGTGAAATAAATACAAAATGAACAGTCCAGCAATTTTTTGAGGTCTATCATTGTTGCAACTGCTAATTAGAGTGTAAATTATAGACAATGTTGAACAGAATTTTTAAATTTCATGATATATTTTTGTTGATTTTAGTTTGATTGTTAAAGGAGAGATTATAAGAAGTGACATCTTCTCCATTAGCTTTCTTTTCAGGTTTATTTGGTAAATTCAATTCTTTAGGCTATTTTTGGACTCCACGGGGATTACAACATGCCTCAATAGCTATTGTGTTACATTAGCTCTAAGATGCAGTAAGTCATTCATTTGTGAAAAGCAAGTCATCCAAAGCCACTTAGATTTGTTGCCTTTTGACAATAAAAGAAGCATATTGTCAAACTTGGGCTGCAGCAGTTCAAGAAGGCAGCTCATCACCACTCTCTCGAGGGCAACTAGGGACAGGCAATAAATGCTGGTTAGCCAGCTACGCCCACATCCCACAAATGAATAAATTTTGCTCCCTCCTCCAACTCTATTTTGATTTAATACCTGCCCTCCCCTTCACTGTTTGATCACACAGCATTGCCCTTTGATGAGTAGGGTGTTGCTTGTCATTGGCCACTCGGGTGTTTCTTTGCTTTCTGGTGGTGGAAATTGAATAAAGATTTGTACACCTGTTGTCTTTCACTGTGTCTCACACTCACACGCACACACAACATGGGGGCTGGGGAAAATATAAGCAGTACCGCTGTTAGGTGGTAGTGTGGGGAGAAAAACCTTTTTTTAAAAATAACCAGGAGTTGAGATTTAGAGCCCCCTCAGTTTAGGGGACTGATTCTGTGCTTAAAATAAATGTAACCAGGAGATTTAGAATCTCCTCAGTTTAGGGCACTGACTTAAAAAAAACTTTTTGAAAAACTTGTACTATCTTGATTCTGGTTATAATAAGGAGCATTACCTCATCGTGTACACATTATAAAACTTCTGTAGCCTTTGGAATGGGAACTTCTGATTTCAACTTTGGGTGGCTAAATCAGTAAAGCATATTGTTTGGTTGCTCAACTGGTCACAAAAAGGCCCCTGTTTCTTTGAGGCCAGAACATTGTGAAAATTATCCAGTGAGCTTTTTGGTGCCAAACAAGCAACTCAATGCATTTTGCCGGATTCAGGTATGATTTTATGCTGCAAATGCATTACAACCATGGCAGGGAGCCCAGGATAGCAGAAATCCAGATTATTTCTGTAGGCTCCGTAAAGATAATAAAACACTCAGTTGTAGCTGTTCTACACCTTTCTTTCACAACTGCAGGGAGCCTATAAAGTGCAGGATCTGACTAGTTCTGGCCATAAATGGCAATTATCGACCAATTTATACCATTAAACCATGATTTCTACATCAAAGAAAGTCAATTGCCTGCAGCAGGGAAGTGTTTTAGACAGCCTGCTGGAAGCCACTCTCAGGATGGTGTCAGCCACGTTGCCAGTGTTAATGGGACAATAAGGCCATTATCCCCAATGTGAGGCTGTTAACTCCGGTTAATTGCAGGTAAAGAAAGACACCATAAGACCATCAGATACAGAAGCAGATTTAGGTCATTTAGCCCAACGATTCTACTCTGCCATTCAATCATGGCTGATATGTTTCTCAAAACCATTCTCCTAATTTCTCCCTGTAATGCTTGATCCTCGTACTAATCATGGACCTATTTATCTCTGTCTTAAAAACAGTCAATGACTTGACCTCCACAACATTCCGCGGCAACGAGTTTCACAGATAAACCACACTCTGACTGAAGAAATTCTGCCTCATTCTCAGTTCTAACAGGCCGACCCTTCACCTTGATGCTGTGCCCTCGGTTTCTAGTATCTCCTACTTGTGGGAAGATCATCTTCACATCAACTCTATCCAGCCCTCTGAGATTTCCCCTTCATCCTTCTAAACTCCATCAAGTACAGACCCAGACCCCTCTACTGCTCCTCATATGTTCGGCCCTTTATCCTCAGGATCATTCTCATTAACTTATTCTGGACCCTCTCCAATGCCACCACATCCTTAGATAAGGAGCCTAAAACTGCTTACAATATTCCAAATGCGGTCTGACTAGAGCCTTATACAGCCTCAGCAGTATATCTCTGCTCTTGTATTCTAGCCCTCTTGAATGCTAACACTGCATTTGCCTTCTTAACTGCCAAATGCATCTAAATGTTAACCTGAGGAGATCCCTGAGCTAATGTTTCCAAGTCCCTTTGTCCTGCAGATTTCCGATCCTTTCCCCATTTAGAAAATAGTCTACCTCTCTATTTTTCTTACCAATGTACATAACCTCACACATTCCCACATTGTACTCCATTTACCACATCTTTGCATACTCACAACATGTCCAAGTCTTTCTGCAACTGCCATTTCCTCAACACTACCTGTTCTTCCACTTATCTTTGTCATCTCAAACATAGCAGCAATACCTTCAGTTCCTTTCACTAGATCGTTAAATTATAACAAGATTTGTTGTAGTCCCAACACTGACCTCTGCGGAACTCCACCAATCACTGGCTGCTTTCCTGCAAAGGCCCCTTTATCTTTATTTTCTGTTTTCTGTCAGTCAGCCAATCCTCTATCCATGCCAGTACTTTGCCCCCAGCATCATGGGCTCTTACCTGATTTAGCAGCCTTCTGTGTGGCACATTGCCAAATACCTTCTAGAAATCGAAAAAGATCATTCCACTGCCTCTTCTTTGTCTAATCTGCTCTTTACCTCCTCAAAGAAATCTAATAAATTTATCCAATATGACCTCTCCTTGATGAAGTTGTTCTGAGTCAGACCAACTTTACTATGCACTTCCAGATATACTGCATTCTCAACCTTAATAATGGACTCTAAAATCTTACCAACAATGGAGGTCAGGCTAAATGGCCGATAGTTTCTTCTCTCCTGACCCCCTCGCTTCTTAAATGGGAGGTTACATTTGCCATTTTCCAGTCCTCTGAGACCCTCCCTGACTCCAGTGATTCCTGAAAGATCCCTGTACAACCTCCTCAGCTATCTCTTTCAAAACTCTGAGGTGTAGTCTGTCTGGTTCAGGTGATTTATCCGCCTTCAGGCCTTTTTATGTCCCCTGCACCATCTACTTAGTGATGACAAATGCATACACCTCTGCCCCTGACTCTCCTGAAATTCTGGTATGCTGTTGGTGTCTTCTATTGTGAAATATGATGCAAAGTACCTATTCCATTCCTCCACCATCTGTGTTATTAATAATTCTCCAGGCTTATTTTCCACAGTCCAATGTCCACTCTTTCCTCTTTCTTACCTTTTTATATATCTAAACAAAATCTTGCAAATCTTCTTTTATATTACTAGCTAGCTCATCCTCATGTTTCACCTTCTCCCCTCTTATTGCTTTCTTTTAAAGTTATACTTCGATAGTTTTTTAAAGGCTTCCCAATACTTTGGCGTAACACTAATTCTCACCACATGTATGTTTTTTCTTTTGTTTTTATGCTGTCCATGACTTCCCTTGTCAACTATATTTACCTCAGCACCTCCTTAGCATGTTTCTCTTTCCTTGGGATGATTTTCTGTGCCTCCTGAATTACCTGCAGAAACTCCTGCTATTGCTGTTCCACCCAGCTAAGCTCCCCTCGCGATCAATTCTGGCCAGTTCCTCCTTTGTGTCTTTGTAGTTTGCTTTACTGGTGCTATCGACCCAGAGTGTCAGCATAGTTAAACTGAGGAATGTTTTTGTTCACATCTGTTCTGCATGTCTAGAACTAGGTACATATGAGAAGAATGTGAACAGCTGGAACCTGGTGGAAGATAATGAGGTACCTGATAAGTCTAACCATATGACTAGTAATATCTGCACCTTGCAATAAGACAATAGAAATAGAAGCAGCATGTGGGTGTACAAACATTCCCATCAATGAAAAATTGAGGAAGCTGTTTGCAAACTGGTTAAGGTAACTGAAATGCAAATAACCTAGGCATTAAAATAGGTAACATACTTGAAATCTGTTAGAGAAGACTTGAGAAGATTAGATGCTTAGTCCACTACATTACTGATCATGAACCACAAAAGCTTATTTTTGTTGCATTTGGCATTGCTGTTAATATAGTGATTGAAGACAACTTCTTGTTGTGAGCTTGATAATCAGAACTCAAAGCAACACTAAAGGGCAAGGATAGTTCACAATGTGTTAACAAGTGCTAGGGAAAAACAACATGCACATGCAGGCACTATTCATGGCCATAACTGAATTTTAGCAGACAGATGCTGATACTGACCTTATGACACCTCACTGAACATCTCTAAATACATGTGCTTGCTTGAGCAGACAATGAACAATTTCATGTCAGTGAGTAGGTTGGGTAAAGTCATATATGGAGGGTGGATAATATTGTGCAGTTAGCTGAGCACATACTCAACATTATTCTTCTTGACTGTAACCTTGTGGCACTACTGCTCCCTGTAGAAATGAGTTCCTGTTCTTACATGAAGCTGAATTTTGCCATATGAAAGCCCAGAACTGGGTGTCAGTGCAGTATGTAAAGAGCTCCGAGATCAACTGGCACACACTGTTGAGTGAATAGAGAAATAAAATAACTGTACTGGAGAGCTGTGATACAAAAATCAATACGCTGTATCCTCATATAGAAATAAAAGTTTTGTTGGAACTCCTGCAAGTCAGATGATAGTCACATCAACTACGGCAGAGACAGACATGTAGCTGGCTTAAAGAAATGAGAGTCCAGTTTAGGCTGGAGCATCTACAGTGCAGAACAGATCACATACACACATACATCATGATAGGCAGCATCCATCAGAACTCACCAACAATGGCTTGTTTCCATAGTGTCAGTGCAATCTATGAAAGCAACTCAAACCAATCAGGGATATTTCCTGATGGTACATCCACTTGACACAGTTGAAGTTTACAGGACGTGGAAAATTATTTGGGCACCTCTGCATTCACCATCCATTCAGGACGGCAAGTGGATTGTGGAGGTGAGAGCTGCAGCCAGAGAGATCTTCTGCAGGAAAGGGGGTAAGGTGTCCCTTTTGGGTTACCGGTGGGAGCTGAGATTCAAGAGGCATTAACAATAGCTGGAGGCGCTTGCTGTATCTGGGGAGCAACTCAGACTGCATTAGGTCCTGATAATCGTTATTAACTGTGGCCAATCACCCCTTCCTGCTTTGAGCTTGTGGGCTGCAGTGCTGGCAAAATTACTGAGCTGCTGAAAGAAAATTAACATCAAATGTTACCTTGATTGCCGCTGTCAGATAGGTTACCCTACCTGCCATGCAGGTAGAAAATCTCAAGGAGCTCAAAGCATGCAAAAGACATGCAAAGGCTTTTAATGCAATCTTCCAGGACCCTGCCTCTATGGGGCTGAAAATTCTGCTAATACCCTTTATGTAGTTGAAGGAAAAGGTAATCTTCAATAATAATGAATTGATTTGATTGATGCTTGATGCCAAAGCCTTTTTGTAGCATTAGTGAATAGTAACTGGAAGGAAAATAAGATTAACCATTTAAGACTTATAACGGGTACTTATTTAGATTCAATTTATACAGCCCTTGATAGCACAGGAAATAATGACAGGACTGCAAATACGGTGGTACCAATTCCGTGGCCAGTTACAAATGATATATATAGATTACATCGGAGGAACAGCACCGGCTTGCAAAAGCAATCCGAAGGATTCGTCACAGAGTTGGGTACAAAAGGAAAATACAATAAAACATTCCAAAATGTCACACATATTATGCAGGCATTTCCTATTCTGAGATGCTAATCCATCATGAAAATGAATTCTGTTCTTCAGTTATGTGAAGATTAACTTACAAAGTAGGTGTTCCAAAGAGAACAGCGCATGAACCAACTAACCAAATCAATTTAGTGAATTGCTAAAACCAGATTGCTCAAACCAAACTATAACAATGTCAAAGTGCAGTACATTTTGACACACACAAGCCACAAGATCAATGTTATGTGTATGTACAACATTCAAATCTCAAAGACAATGGTAAACAAAATATTTCACAGGCAAGGAGCTACATCTTGTTGGGATAGCAGGAACCTGTTAGTCATTTGTTGTGACAGGAAGGAATGTGGGAAAACTTTACCCTTTTTCCTCTTCAACTTAACTGCCACGACCCGAATTCTTTTTCTGACAAGATGTGTCTTAAACCATTCAACATCTGACAACGCAATTTGGACACTTTCGTGATGAATTATTCCTTTGAAAAAATGGACACATACAACATAGATTGATTCCCAGGATAAGAAGGTTGTTACATATGGAGAAATGCATATAATTTAGGTTAATACAGCACAGGGTATAAGTATGAGTGACGCTTTCATTAAATCATAGATTATCAATCCAGAACTAGAGGGCATAGGTTTAGCGTGAGGGGAAAGATTGAAAAAGGAATCTAAGGGGCAACTTTTTCACGCAGAGGGTGGTGTGTGTATGGAATGAGCTTCCAGAGGAAGTAGTGGAGGCTGGTATAATTATAACATTTAAAAGGCATCTGAATGGGTACATGAATAGGAACGGTTTAGAGGGATACGGGCCAGCTGCTGGCAAATGGGACTAGATTAATTTAGAATACCTGGTCAGCATGGACCAGTTGGACCATAGGGTCTGTTTCTGTGCTGTATATTTCTATGATTCGGCTAAAAATGCCTGGTCATCACCATATTGTTGTTTCTGGCAGCTTGCTGTGGGCATTTGATATTGTTAACATATCTGAAGGGAAACATTAAAGGGCTACATGTACAAAATCGGGGAGAGGCACTAAGTGATTTGTACTTGCAGAAGATGATACAGACAGCGTGGGCTGAACAGCCTCCTTCTGTAGCAACCATGGTGGTAGATAGAGAACTGGCTGGGCAACAGGAAACAGAGAACAGTAGTGGAAGGGAGTTTCTCAAAATGGAGACCTGTGATCAGTGGTGTTCCACAGGGATCCATGCTGGGACCACTGTTATTCGTGATATATATAAATGATTTTGAGGAAGGTATCAGTTGCCTGATTAGCAAGTTTGCAGATAACACCAAGATTGGTCGAGTAGCAGATAGTGAAGGGGACTGTCAGAGTATACAGCAGAATATAGATAGATTGGAGAGATTGGCAGAGAAATAGCAGGTGGAGTTCAATCTGGGTAAACGCGAGGTGATGTATTTTGGAAGATCCAATTCAAGAGTGAACTACACAGTAAATGGAAAAGTCCTGGGAAAAATTGATGTACAGAGAGATCTAGGTGTTCAGGTCCATTGTTCCCCGAAGGTGAGAATGCAGGTCAGTAAAGTGGTCAAGAAGGCATACAGCATGCTTTCCTTCATTGGATGGGGTATTGAGTCCAAGAGCTGGCAGGTCATGTTACCATTGTATAGTACATTGGTTCAGCCACATTTGGAATACTGCGTATATTTCTGGTCGCCACATTACCAAAAGGATGTGGATGCTTTGGAGAGGGTGCAGAGGAGGTTCACCAGGATGTTGCCTGGTATGGAGTATGCTAGCTATGAAGAGAGGTTAAATAGATTAGGATTACTTTCATTAGAAAGACAGAGGTTGAGGGAGGAACTGAATAATGTCTACAAAATCATGAGAGGTATAGACAGAGTGGATAGCAAGAAGCATTTTCCCCAGAGTGTGGAACTCAATTACTAGGGGTCATGAGTTCAAAGTGAGAGGGAAATGTTTAGAGGAGCGATGCGTGGCAAGTTCTTTATGCAGAGGGTGGTGGGAGCCTGGAACGCATTGCCAGCAGAGGTGGCAGAGGCGGGAACGATAGTGTCATTTAAAATTTACCTAGACAGATACATGAATAGGCAGGTTAGAAAATAGGTGGCAGGTTTAGATAGAGGATCTAGATTGGCACAGGCTTGGAGGGCCAAAGAGCGTGATCTGTGCTGAAATTTTCTTTGTTCTTTAGTTCATGATTATGACTACAATGTACTCCATTGGCAATAGAATAGTTGGAGACCCCTCGAGATCTTAAAAGGCACTTTAGAAATGCAATGCTTTCTTCTTGTGTGCATCTTGTGAGAAGTCAAATATGCATTAAGTCATCTTGGAGACTTATCTGTGACCACCTGTTCAATACAAGGGAAAGATGCATGTAGAAACCATCCTTCAATACTTTGTGTTTTACACCAATTTTTTGAAGAAATAGATATTCTTCACTTTCCTTTGCAAATACATTGATAGTGTTAATTAGTTTACCAACTACTGGTATTTTGCATAATATTCTACCAGCTTCGATGATTTGATAAGTTAGAGCTTAAAACTTTGCTTTGGGAACTGCAAGAATTCAAGATTTACTTGTATTTGTTGTTGTCCATTTTCTTTTGTGGTAGGCAAGAAGTACAAATGCTAGTTTTGATCGTTACCAACAAGACTTGTGTTCCAACCTGTACCAAGCGATAGCGCTAAAACAAGCTGATGTTCAAAGTAGAACAATTATGCTCAAATCACAACATTAATGTTATAATCATTAATTAAAGCCAAATAATTGAGAATGAATAGAAAACTCATCAGTGACTGTCTCATTTCTTCGAACAATCCAGTGAATTAACTTGAGGTCTCTGGGGATCTCTTTCTATAACAAGGCTGAATAATAGTCCTGATGCCTCAGTGGAGTGCAACCATGGACAATATAATGAAACCTTCAAGGCCAAGGAATTCTAAAGCTCTATCACTCATCTGTGATAAGGGAACAGTTCTCAGAAGGGGCAGGAAGATGACACAGTAAAGAATTCAACGTTAGAGAAAGAAGCAACAAACTAAGCTTGTCTCCAATCCCTGATCACAATACCTTTCCGAAAGGTTATGCATATGGAGACACTTGATAAACACAGAATATAAAGTTTCATAGTATCACTGCTTGAACTCTGCAAAAGAAAATGAGAAAACTATTGCCTTTACCAAACTGTTTTTTTTTAGCTTCTCGGGGCTTTCATTTCCAAGTGTAAGTGTTATAAAAAGATGAGCTCTTTATTGCACAATGGGAAGCAGCAGCCTGTGTTTCATCGACAATTAACTACCTAATGGAAAAAAAGACATGCTCAAAAATTGGACATTTTCCAGCCTGCCATTTGCTAATTACAGAGAAAAACCTGCAGTATTCCATTTTATTATTACTTCATAATTTTAGCCTGCTCTTCATATTATATGCTTTGGTGCTTTGTACTTACTTAATATCTTTTCATATTATTTACGACAGATCTGGAACTTGACCACCATTTGTATCAATAAGGAATGATAATTTCCCAAATAATATTCCTACTATTTCTAGATTCCCTTAATATATGGTTTATCTCTGCCAATGCTGATTATTTAAATTTTCATTATAATGTAATGAACAAATTCTCCTATGACATGGAGAAGAGGTCTTTCTGATCCATTACATTGTATCATTATTCAGAAGGCACAAAAGTCCATTTTGTTCCTAGTCTCGATCGACTTCTCATTTCTAATGCTCATCCTTAGTATTCTCCTTTTATTTTGTAAGCTGCTTAACTTTTGCTTTACTTTATTCCTTGAATTTTAAGAATAATTGCTGTTGCTAAAACAGAAGAGTTCAGAAAAATTAAAGCATACAAAATAAAATCTTTTGCTGCATATTTTCTTTCTCAGATCTGGCAGGGATAATGCTACTTTCAATATGAACAAGAAATTTGACTTAGAATGCTTTAAAACACCTGCTCCATTTAAAACTCCAGCTTTCAGTTCTTCCTACCAGTTGTTAACATAACTCTGAATCCATACAGACTTAACCAATCAAGCGCAATGAACATCAATAGTCAACAGACTCACATAATCAAAGAAAGAAAAGTTGAAAATCACACAACACCAGGTTATAGTCCAACAGGTGTATTTGGAGGCACTAGCTTTTGGAGCACTGCTCCTTCATCAGCTGGCTGGAGGACAGGATCATAAGACATAGAATTTATAGCAAAGGGTTACGGTATCATGCAACTGAAATGATACACTGAACAAACCTAGAAAGTCTTTCATCTTTTAGAATGCAATCCAACCCAGCTACCTGATGAAGGAGCAGTGCTCCAAAAGCTAGTGCCTCCAAATAAACCTGCTAGACTATAATCTGGTGTTGTGTGATTTTTAACTTTGTCCACCCCAGTCCAACACTGGCTTGCCCACATCAAAGAAAAGTTGAACACTGCAGCAGAGCTTTAAACCCCAATGGAGGTAGGCGGACTTAGGTTTTTACCACAGTGGTGGCCCAGTAGCTTTGAGCATTTTCTATAATTCTGTTTAAAAAGGTTAGAGAGAGGGTACTTTCACTCCTCCCAGCCCCTGCCATTAACTGGTCAATTTGGGGAAGATCAGTGGGAGGATGATGGTTCCATCCACATTGTTGGATTTTGACTCCCATTTGATCCTGATGTCAAGGTCCTGAAGCGTACTGGCAAAATCCTGCCCATAATATTCAGAAATCAGTGTTAATTATTCCTACACTTCCCCCAGAAGTGGCTAAATGTTCCCAGATATTCATACAAGATTGTTTGACCCAAAAGTGCCATTGAGGTTGTTAAGAAAGCAACACCCATGTCTACGTTTACAGAGGAGCAATGATAGAATCCTTTGAGCTGGATGAAGCAAGATGACTTGTGGACTTTCTTGGTAAGTTATGAGTGACAGCTACCCCTATCCATTGATGAGATGTCCCATGGCAAGCTCCCATTATTCCCAGAGGTAGTGGTGGAGAAAAACATGGAATCTATAGTTAAGATCTGACATTGTTAAGGTCCAAGTTGAAAACTATAGGTTATGAATTGCCTAATAGAGAGATGAGGCTCTCTTCATGAAACTCATGTTGAACTTAGATTAGATTAGATTAGATTACATTAGATTACATTACAGTGTGGAAACAGGCCCTTCGGCCCAACAAGTCCACACCGACCCGCCGAAGCGCAACCCACCCATATCCCTACATTTACCCCGTACCTAACACTACGGGCAACTTAGTGGAAGAGTGTCAGAAAGATACTGGTATGGATGGTTAAAGAGGATATCAACTAGAAATCCAGGGCTATTCTTGTGTGTGACAATAAATCTAGAAAAGCGAACCCCACCCCTATTGGCTGAATGGGCTACTTAATTGTGTTTAGCAAGAAACTAAATTAAGGGTCAGCGGTAAATAAGATTTCGAGAAGTTAAGAATGGAGCGCTGATGGGCTCTTCCTCCAACAACCTTAGAAGGCTTGAGAGAGAATGGTAGCTATGAACAGGAGGCTTTTGTAGTGGATAAATTGATAGTACTTGAGAGTTTATGGGTATAATACTTTACAATAATAGTTAGCAATGTTCATGTTCATTTTGAAAGTCTGAAACCCATTCAGGAGGACTTGCCCTATTAGTTCTGGACCGTGGTGGTAGCTATTTTCTTAGTACAATCACATACCTCTTTGAAACAAAATTGTAGCAGCTTAGGCCAGTTTACAAATCCAAATTTTTATTCAGGTGTTTTGTGTGAATCAGCAATTTATAAGTATATCAAAGTGCTATTAAGTAAGCTTGTTAGCATACATCACCATATTATTGAACTGTCTTGCAAACCATGTGTTATTTCAAAGCAAAGAAGTTACAGATTTTCATGAGTAAAGAAAAAGTGACTTTTATGCATTGCAACAGAAATTTTCTGCATAGTGTGATGAGACGTGTTCTCATGGAATTAAAAGTTATTATTTTATAATGACCACAAATTTATATTGTGCCTTTTACCATGGTGAAGTCTCCTGAAGCATGTCATGCAACAATTATAAAGCAAATCATGATGCTGAATACTGAACCACTTAAAGAGACTCTGGGACAGATGGCCGAAGGGTTGGTCAAAGAGTTTTGAAGACTACATTATTAGAGGCAAGTGAGGTCAATAGGCAGAGCATAGGGGGTGACCTAATAAAAGTCATGATTGGTTTGGATAGGATTTGGAGAAGCCGGTGTTGGACTGGGGTGTACAAACTTAAAAATCACACAACACCAGGTTACAGTCCAACAAGTTTAATCGGAAGCACACTAACTTTCGGAGCGCTGCTCCTTCATCAGGTGATCATGGAGGACACAATTCTAAGGCACAGAATTCATAGTAAAAGTTTACAGTGTGATGTAACTGAAATTATACATTGAAAAATACCTTGATCGTCTGTTGAGTCTTTCATCTGTACGAATACCATAATAGTTTCACTTCTTTCATGTGTGAATCACAAAATCTTTTTTTTAAAAAGTTGCATTCTCAGGTTAGCTGTAACAATGGGTGTTAGCTTGACAATATGTTAGGTATGGATAGGGTTAACGATAGATGTCTTTACCCTGGGATGGGGGATTTCAAGATGAGGGAACACACTTTTAAGGTGAGAGGAGAGAGCTTTATAAAAGACATGAGGGGGATTTTTTTTAAACAGAGAATGGTTCGTGTGTGGAATGAACTTCCTGAGAAGTGGTGGATATGGCCATAATTACAACATTTAAAAGACATTTGGATCGGTACATGAATAGGAAAGGGTTAGTGGGATATGGGCCAGAAGCAGGTAGTTGGGACTAATTTAATTTGGGATTATCTTTGGTATGGACTAGATGGATGAAAGTTTCTGTTTCTGTGCTGTATGACTCCATGACTCTAACTATATTCTTCATCTTGGTGCTATAGAAAATCTCATCTCCACCCCAGGTCTTTGACTTTCCAAATTCAGACAATCTGGACATTTCACTATTCTTCCGAACATGTTCTCATCAAACTCGGGAAAGACTGATAGTTTGTTGGGTAAAAGATAGCTTTTTTGGACTCTTCCTCCTGGTCTGAGGTATTTTTCTGACCCCATATACTTCTTTCACAAAGGAGCTGTCTCTGCTAGAACAGGCACATTTTTCATTGCAGTGTCTTGAATTTTTAACATTCCTTGCACTTTCTTAGGGATATCTTCAATGGAATTGTGCCTGCCACACCTTTAATTTCTGTCAGTGGATTCTTGTTTTAATCCACCTGTAGATCTATGTTGAGATAGGTTAACATTTCACTTCAACTTATTGATGAGTTTCCAGTCTCTGGTTCACTCTCAGTGGTTGAGTTCTCAGTGAAATCAACTTTTTCACTCTCTTAATTGTCCTATCTGAAGATTTTATTCTTGCTTGATGTGATATCCATTTTGATATTTGGGAATTCTTCTTTGGAAAGTATAGTAGGCAGATTTTCAGTTAACCTTGTCCCTTGACCCTTGACAATGATCTAGCTCGTTTAGACCTCAAGCATTGTTTTCACCAAAATGTCCAGTTTAGTTTTCTAGTTATAGTCTGAAGTTAAATTTTCCTGGCAATACTATTGCTGATGCAATGCTTTCCTTATATAATTTGTTACTTTGTTTAATGATTTTTACTTTTTAGTAATTACAATTTATTTTTGTTTAAATCGTTGCCCTTTTGGCCTGAATTACTGTAGTGTTGAAAATTCTCCTTTGTACCACATTTTTTTGATTTACTTCATGGAATCTCTAATGTCTGTTCAGTCAATGGTTGAGTCAGGATTGCTTGCACTGGCCACCAACTCACAATGCAGCTTATACTGCTGCCTTGAAACTGAAGGTTTCCTCCATCCCAATGTGACTCTTGTCAGATCTGAAATGCTTTTTTATCATTCTTTGAAGTATCAATAGTTTTAGCAGCATCTGGTTTTCCTTGAAATCTTTGGGCATCTTTATCAGCATGTTTGCCTCATTGGGGCTGGGGCTGTTAAATTAGGTAGATCCAACACTGATCTCCATGTTGAGTCAGTTGACATCTGAATCATCAATGTGTATAGGCTCTTTAGGGGCCTATACACAGTGTGTGTAAGGGTAGCTGTTCTAAAAAGAAGACTTTTGCATTTGTTGCTCATCCTAAGTGCCCAGAGGGCAGTCAAGAGTCAACCACATTGCTGTGGTCTGGAGTTACATGCAGGCCAGACCAGTTAAGAATGGCAGTTTCCTTCCCTGAAGGACTTTAGTGCACCTGGATGGGTATATGAATAGAAGGGGGTTTAGAGGGATTTGGACCAAGTGTTGGAAAATGGGATTAGATGCATTTAGGATATCTGGTTGGCATGGACAAGTTGGACCGAATGGTCTGTGTCCGTGCTGTACATCTTTATGACTCTATGACTCTACTATGTTTAGTGAGTTTGCCAAAGCATTTATTAGCCTTCAATTACCCTCAACTAAAAATAATTACAATTTCCTAGATTTCTCCAACTGTGCTGTTAAAGGGCCAAGGTCATGATGGCAGGAAATGATCATCAATTGATGACAGGCCATCTGTGAGTAACTCCAGAGGTGATCAGGCAGCTCCTTTTTTAAAGGCCATTCTAAAGATACCATTCCAGACATTTTCTGCCAGGATTGGGTCAGAAGGCAGGGTACCAGAATCAATGCATGTACAACCAAAAACAATGCATGATACCTTTCTGCAACTATTTATGGTCCAGGTGAATTTCTTGAGGTGGAGGGGGAGGAGCATTCATGGAAGGTAGAGATGCAAATCTACCTATGGTAATGATCGGGATATATGTAGGAGTTCATTAGGTGCTCACCTTTGAACCTTCGCAGATATTCATGGGGACAGCTGGCCTTCGGAAGTTGTCTATTGCAAAATAGCTGACAGCTAGTAAGTGTAAGTTCAGCTGTGTTTTGAATGAAGGAAACTACCTTAAGAAAAGCAACAAAAATCAAAACACTGCTACATTTTCAAGTTGGGCCCCACTCTGTGTTCCAGCTCACCACCTGTCCTCTGTAATATGAAAAATCTGCAATTTCCACTCTTTCAAATGTACGCATTATTGAAGAGGATATGACCATCTTCCTTTGTGCACAGGTATGACTCCAATCAGCAGAGAGTTTACCCCCGATACCCACTGATTCCAGTTTTGCTCCTTATTGCCACATTCAGTCGAATGTAGCCTTGATCTCAAGGCTTCTCACCTAACCTTATTCACAATGCATTTCCAATACTTGCCTTTGTAATTGTAGAATATAATATGTGATCCATCTTAAAACAAAGCATTAGTATGGTATGAAACTCAAATTGTCTTAACAAATACCATGTCACAATGAAGACACAAGACTGTAAAACAAATAGCTTCTTCCTATTTAAATACTTCAGAGCATGTTATATGAGGCTAAATGTAATTGAGCATTTAACACTCAAATTCTTCTGCATGGAATTTATTTTAAACAATTGCTAGCTTTCACGAATTAATATCATTTGAGGTATTGCACTCCATATTTACTTTGTTTGAGGCTTTGAAGAATGAAAACATGTTATGGTGTTTGATTTTTCAAGCAGCTTATTATACGTGACTTTTGTAGTGCAGGGTATAAGAAAAGTTTTGAAATCTAGAAACAGTGGGTGCTCTGCTGCTAAAAGCAAACCAATACTTAGTGTCAGCTGTGGCTTATTAGGTAGCAGCTCTGCCTTTGTGTCAGAGGATTGTAGGTTTATATCCCCCTCTGGAGTTAGGGACACCACATCTGTTTGCATGCTACAGGAAAACGTTGCACTGTTAAAGCCATTTCAAAGAAGAGGGTAAGCCAAGAAGCAGCCTGCCTTCTTGGATAAACGTACAAATTGCAAAGTCCAATTCTGAAAAAGAGGTAATAAATAATCTCTGGTGTGGAGGTTATGCAATTTAACAGGAAGATTTAGGCACAGATTATTTTCTAAATGGGGAAAGGCTTTGGAAATCTGAAGCACAAGGGGACTCATTCCAGCTTCTCTTAAGGTTAATATGCAGGTATAATAGATGGGTAGGAAGGCATATGCAATATTAGCATTCATTTCGAGAGGGCTAAAATACAAGTGCAGGGATGTAATGCTGAGGCTTTAGAAATTTCTGGTCAGACTGCATTTGGAATATTGTGAACAGTTTTGGGCCCTGTATCTAACGAAGGATACGCTAGTCTTGGAGGGGGTCCAAAGGGGGTTTACGAGAATGATCCCAGGAATGAATGGGTTGTCATATAAGGACCAGTTGAGGACTTTTAGTCTGTACTCGATGGAATTTAGAAGGATGAAGTGGTCTCATTGAAAGTTATAGAATAATTGTGGGTGGCACGGTGGCACAGTGGTTAGCACTGCTGCCTCACAGCGCCAGAGACCCGGGTTCAATTCCCGACTCAGGCGACTGACTGTGTGGAGTTTGCACGTTCTCCCCGTGTCTGCGTGGGTTTCCTCCGGGTGCTCCGGTTTCCTCCCACAGTCCAAAGATGTGCAGGTTAGGTGAATTGGCCATGCTAAATTGCCCTTAGTGTTAGGTAATAAGGGGTAAATGTAGGGGTATGGGTGGGTTGCGCTTCGGCGGGTCGGTGTGGACTTGTTGGGCCGAAGGGCCTGTTTCCACACTGTAAGTAATCTAATCTAATCTAATCTAATCTAATCTAAAGAATACTTACTCGGGGACACAGTGGCTCAGTGGTTAGCACTGCTGCCTCCCAGTGCCAGGGACCCGGGTTTGATTCCTGCCTCGGGTGACTGTCTGTGTGGAGTTTGCACATTCTCCCCGTGTCTGTGTGGGTTTTCTCCAGGTGTTCCAGTTTCATCCCACAATCCAAAGATGTGCAGTTCAGGTGAATTGGCCATGCTAAATTGCCCACAGTGTTAGGTGCACAGTCTGGGGTAAATATAGGGTAGGAGGAATGGGTCTGGGTGGACTTGTTGGGCCAAATGGCCTGTTTCCATGCTGTAGGGAATCTAATCTAATCTACTGAGATGCCTGGATAGAGTGGACCTGGAGAAGTTGTTGCCACTAGTTGGAGAGACTAAGATCCAAGGCCTTAGCCTCAGAGTGAAAGGATAGCCCTCTAGATCTGAGATGAGGAGGAGTTTCTTTAGGCAGAGGATGGTGAATCTGTGGAACTCATTGCCACAGAATGCTGTAGAGGCCAAGTCATTGAGTTTATTTAAGACAGAGAAAGATAGGTTCTTGATTAGAAAGGGGATTAAAGGTTACAGGGAGAAGGCAGGAGAACGGGGTCGAGAAACACGTTAGCCATGACTGAATGGCAGACCGGACCTGATGGGCCAAATGGGCCAATTTCCTCTCATGAATCTTATACTGTTATGGTCCTAGCCAATATTTATTCTTCAATCAACATCACTATAAAAAAAGATCTCATTGCAGTTGGTGGGAGCTTCCTATGCACAGATTGGCTTTTGCATTTCCATACTACAACAGTGAATATGCAAGTACTTTATTGTCTGACATCCTGGGGCTGTTTAAATATACTGGATAAAATCTTTCTCCTAGTGGGTGGCTCCTCAGTCTGTCACTGCAGCATTTTGCGTGGATGAAAGCCAGGGGAAGCTTGGGGTGTTTGCCAACACAAAAGATGCAGATGAAAAGATAGCTCTGTCATCTTTATAAGGAGATTAACTGAAAGGTCAGTCACAATTGGATGTAGAATTTTCTTTGTGTCCAGCTGCATAAAACTTCAGAGGCTAAAGCTGTTTGTAACTCTTGCCACCTTGTGTTACTGAGGTGTACTGATGCCTGTCAACTTCATGCCCACTATTTTTCTTTATTAGCACATTCAAAAGTAAAAGGATTGCTCACCATGGTTTATTTTCCTGACTTGATATTGCTGCACCAGAGGCACTCTCAGGGATTATTAATATTCTGACTACCAGCTGGTTAACCAGTTAAACAAAGATAATTGGAAAATAAACAAGGGCCAACCATCTGGTTTATAATTGAGAATTATCCTGAAGCTCCATCCCAAATCCAACCTAATCTCAATTTCCAAGCATCGATAAACTTTGATATTCTCCAGCTCTGTTTATGTGTGACTTGTGAAAACACATGCCAATTTATTTGGACGCAGTGCCAGTAGATTCAGCTGCAATTCCTCATGTATTTAAATCGAAGCCAAACTGGACTGAATATGCATTAATTTACAGAGTAAGTTACTCAGCCACATGCAAACACCCCCCCACACAGGGAGCAGGTGCACAACCTAGAGATATTGCCTTTAACCAAGAGGAAGTGAATGAGTGTGACAGCGGTTCACTGAACAGAGAAAGAACTATTTGAGACAATGTAATATTCAACCCCCCAAAAAAATTGTGGATTCTGTAACCTGGAATAAATGATAGGTTAAACAGTTTAAAAATGCTGGCGATATTCTGGTAGTATCTGTGGAGAGAAAAAAGAGAATTAACCTTTCAGGTCAATGGCATTTGCATCCATCCCAAGAGTAAATTGGCTCAATTATACTCAGCTTGGGTTCCACCAGGGTCATACGGTGCTGAATCTCATTTAAAACCTTGGTCCAAAAATAGACACGTGCTATATTCTTCATGAGACAGAATGCCTTTCATATCAAAGCAATATTTGATGGATTGTGGGCATCAAGGAGCCTGGGAAAATTTCAATCAAATAAAGAAATCAGCCTTTCCATTGGCTGGAATCATGTATAACTCAAAGGAAGGTGGTTGTGGTTGTTAGAAACCAGTGATCTCAGACCCTAGATGGTGCTGAAGGAGTTCCTTAGAATAGATATTTTTGAATCAATATTTCAGAGATGTTATTAGAATCCCTACAGTGTGGAAGCAGGCTCTTCAGCCCAACAAGTCCACACGGACCCTCCGAAGAGCAACACAGCCAGACCGATTCCCCTACCCTATTATCCTGTATTTGCCCCGGACTAATTCACTTAACCTACACATCCCTGAACACTATGGGCAATTTAGCTTGTTATGGGTCTGGAGTCACATGTAGTCCAAACCAGGTGAGGATGGCAGATTTCCTCCCTTAAAGTACGCTTATGAACCTGATGGGTTTTTCCAACAACCAGCAATTGTTTCATGGTCACCATTTTTATTCTAGATTTTATTGAATTCAAATTTCAGGGTGGGATCCCATGGCGGAATGCAAACTCAACTTCCCAGAACATTAGTCTCAAGTTCTGGATTACTAGTTAAGTAACATAACCACTACACATTGCCTCCTTTGATGCAATATGCGCTTGCAATGCATCAAGACCTGGACAGTGGTTAGGCTTTGGCTGATAAATTTACAAGTAATATTCATGCCACACAAGGGCCAGATAGTAATTGCCTCCAACAAGAAAAAAGCTCAACCATCTTTCATTGCCATTACTGAAATTCCACTATTAAAATGTAGCATTGCCATTAACTGCAATCTTAACTAGACCACCCATGTCCAGATATGGCTACAACAGCAGATCAGAGACTGGAAATCCTGTGTCAACAAAAAAACGTCCTGAGTCCATAAACTCAGTTCACCGCCTGTAACGGACAGTCAGGGGTTGAGATGAAACACTCTCCACTTACCTGGATGAGTGCAAATGCTCAAGAAGCTCAACACCATCCACTTAACAGCCCAATGGATGGCACCTCGGCCACCATCTTGAGCATTCAGTTCCTCCATCATTAGCAGACAGTGGCAGCCAATTGTACCATATTTAAGTTGAACATGTTCAAAGCCCTTTCAACAGTATATTCCAAAGTCCATAACCTATACAACCCAGAAGAAAGAGGGCAGCAGATATGTGGGAGCATCACCACTTGCAAGTTCCCTTCTAAGTTACACATCAACCTGATTCCACCATTTCTTCATTTATCACTGAGCCATAATGCTGGAACTGCCTCCCTAACAGTTCTCTGGATGCACCCAAACACATAGGCTGCAGTGGTAATAAAGGAAGATCTCTACCACCTTCTAAAAATGGGCAATAAATGCTGCCCTTGGTATCAACACTAGCATCTCAAGATTTAATTGTAGAAAAAAGAACTGAATCACCATTATCAACTTCCAGGGGGATTACCATTGAACCAAAACATAACCAACTAACCACAAAATTATAGTGACAGAATCTGATCAAAGTTTCTGTGGTGAATAATACACTTTCTGCCTTCTGCAATCTAGTCTACAAGGCACAGTCAGGAAGCTGATGGATTGTCCCTTACCGAGGTGAGTGCAGCAGCTTCATAAAAATCTGTTTCCATTCAGGACAAAACAGAATATTTTACGAGGACCACGATCCTCTTTCTAAACATTTATCAGCCCAACCCCAATGTAGAGTGGTGGTAATGTGTCCCACCTATAAGATACACTCCATCAAAGCTTATTCGACAGCACCTTCCAAAACCCTGACCTTCTCTTATACGTCTACATTTAATACCACCAGAATTCCTTCTGGTGATCCTGCACTCACTTAATTTTTATTCTTTTCTTTGTAGTAAGTTAGAAAAGCCCTTTTGATTTCCTTTCATACTGACCTTTCTTTTCATCTTCTTTTGATCTTTCTTAGATTTTATTTTGTGCTGTTTGCCTGAGTTTTATCATCTGCCTCTGGTTTTATGTCTATCTAATTCCAATCTGTACCTTAGTTTAATTCCAATCTTCAATCTAAGGATTGAAACTTTGATCTAAATGGCAATCCAGAGCACAGCATGAAATTTTAAAGCACACATGAGGGTGAATAAACACAATGTAGACAAACTTAAACCCATGACTTCATAGGCCTGCTTAGATATATATTAATGTATGAGGATACATATGCATGCTCACACTCAGGTCCTTAAATTTACTTTGGGATAGATATATTGTTTTGTCAGGCACAATATACATATAGATGGGAATTTAAAAGAGGGAAGTTTAATTATTAGTCTTGAAGAAGGATTTTAAAAACTGTATTCACTTAGCGCCTTTCACAACCTCATGATGACCCAAAGGCTTTGCATCCAATCACTGTTTTAATGTAAGAAACATGGCAGCCAATTTGTGTACAAGTTCTCATAAAAGCAACATGTCAGACCAGATTGTCTGGTTTTGGATATTAGGTGACAAATATTGACTAAGATACAAGGGATAGTTCCACTGCACTGCTTCACAGTAGTATAGCCAGCAGGTAAACTCTCAGTTTTATGTGTCATCCAAAATGACGTCTGCAAAAATGCAACATCCTCTCATCCCTGTACTGGAGTGTCAACAGGGATTTTTACATTTGAAATTATCTGTGTGATAAAAGGTCTGTCATTTATATGTATATTAATATTCTCTTGTATTAGAGTTTAGATTTTAACCTTGTAGTAAATGAGCAGGGTTTAATAATAACCAGGTCAATCTTTATGAAACCATGAACTTAAACCAGTATATATCAGACAGCACTCCTGGAGTGTTAATAGATATTTGTTCATATTGTAGAGTTTATGACAGAAGAGGGGGAAAATGAAGTTAAGCCATTAGTTTAGCAGAAGCTAGGATGAATAAGTTTTTTTAATAGTGAAAAATATCTTGAATTCAGTTTGAAGGAGACCTGACAGAAATCAGATATAAGAATAGTTGCTCTTTCAAAAAAGGAACTTGTTCAGAGCAGTTAAGGGAATAAGCTACTTCAATGTAAGTGTTTCAGTTTATGAAAAGTTCCAGACAAGGGGTGTTTGATTACAAATCTACATTGGTAATTACAAGCTGGGAAAGTCTAAGAGTTCATTGTGCACTTATAAATATGGTTTCACAGCACACGGGACCAATAGCAAAGGAAAACCTCTCGGGATTTTGATTAACTGTAAAGAGCCAACATAGAAGTGTAGAAGGGATTTTGTTTTGAAAAATGGGATGCTGGAAAAACACAGCAGGCCAGGCAGCATCCGAGGAGCAGGAGAATCGATGTTTCGGGCATAAGCCCTTCTTCAGGGATTTTGTTTTGCCATGTTTTAGACATCTTTTAAATTGTGTTCTTTGCAGATTGTGTGGTTTGTCTGATTTTTTTTTCCTTCTTCCATTAAACAGTTTTCTGTTTTATTGTTAAAAATCAAATCTGTAGCCTGATATGTTTATGTTTCATTGAAAGACCATCATATTAAACAGGAAACAACAAAATATGATCTATGAAGCTAGATTTTATTCTGGAATTTGTCTTGTCCAGTAGTACATCAGTAAGAAAAACAACACCTGAATCAGATGCATAAGTGTTACCAGCTGGGCCATGGCTGACACTCCCTGGCTGATGTCAACTGAGGCAATACGATGTATCAGTGTTTTTTACTCCTTTCATTTAATTAATTTTAATTCATTTGTCACACTCAGAAATTAATTGCCACAGGGGTGAAGAGATCACTTTGCAAACATTATGTTAGTGAGGGAAAAACTAATGCAAATAGATTTCAATGAAGAAAAGTGCAAGAACCCTTGCACCAGAATAGAGAAAGGCCAAACTAAATATTTGTTTCAAAATGAGAGATTAGGAGCTGTGCAGGAGCTAAGTAGTTTGCAATATCATGAAAAGCTAACATACAGAAAATGCAATGAGAAAAGCTATCTAACTTAGAGTCAGTGGTAATCTCACAACTGTATTTTGTACTTAATGATATAGGCCACAGGGAAACAAAGAGTTATTGAAGTTGGTAAATTGAGTTGCTGCAGTGCATCCTGTGAAAGGTAAATTTTGCATCCACAATGTGGAGGAGGTGGATAGTGATATTACATGTTTGCTCTTATCTCAAGAGAGCTAGTAAAAAGTGTTGGCTGTAGTCTGTTAGTCAGATTCCATCCAGAGCACTGACTTAAATTATCGGTGCTTTGCATGAAGAAAGATATATTGACTTGGGGGTTGGAGAAGATCGCAGATTTACTAGAATAACACTGGGCTTAAAGAGTTAAATTATATCAATTGTGTCAGCTTGATTGCTTTGAGTTTATTGAAAGATGATCTAATTAGAATGTTTACAATGAGAAGGAAGTCAATCAGCTTGATACAGGAAAATAATTTTCTCCGGTAGAAGGATTCAATAGAAGGAAGCATCATCTTAAAATTAGAGTTGTACCATTTAGGATTGAAACTCAGAATGTATTTTTCATACAAAGTGTTTAGAAATTCTGGAACACTCCCCAAAAATTGGTGATGCTTGATAAGTCTATATTTTCAAGACTGAAATCAATAGCCCCTTGTTAGGCAAGGGTGGTGAGTGATATGGAGCAAAGGTGGGGAAGTGGATTGAGACCAGGATCAGCTGGTATTTGAAAATATGGCAGAAGTCTCAAAGAGCTGATTGTCCTTCTCCTATTTTTATATTTAACATCAGATTACATCTTATTATAACCCTTTCACTGTATTTCACGTTTTAAATATTTCTGAACTGAGAAAGAATATGCCAGGGAGGAAGATCAAAAGAACACATATGGCGATAAATATGGCAAGTTATTCTTCTTAAAATCTGGATCGACAGTCTATGTGTGAGATAGGATTGTCACAGCCAGAATAACTCCTCACGTCTGTCTCTATCTGTTTTCAGCTGTACCGCATTGCAGTTGCCAAAAACTGGAGCTCTTTCCATTAGATACGTTCTTGGGTTCAAAAATACCTACCCTCCCAAACATGGACTTTTCTGAACCCTAGAATCCAAAATAGTTTTTTTTTCTTTTATTATTATGAAAGAAAGCTAACGTAAAAGTGAATCAAAATGTCTGACTAATATGAAAGGACATCCAAAAAGGTTTGGTAAACATGAAAAAATGTCTAATGGTTTGATTAACATGAAAGATTTTTTTACAGGCATTGCAACACTAGAAGAGCTGTCACAGGAACAGTGGGGTCAATTAGGGATGAAATGAAGAACAGTTGGTGGAGGCAGAAGGTATGGCGTCAAGGTACCAAATTAATACTTAGGTTTGTTGTTTAAACAAGTGGCATTTGACAAAGTTGCAGCAATCAGGAACTTACCCAGACTTGATGGAGTGCTTCTTAAGTCATCTAGTGTAATTACAGTACTCTGTAATAGTATAACAGTCTGATTATAGAGAACATTAAAATACTTTACTGCTCAATAACACGCTAGATTGGTTCCCCATCACTGCAGTCACTATCCACCTCCTCCACATTGTGGATGCAAAATTTACCTTTCACAGGATGCACTGCAGCAACTCACTTCACTAACTTCAATAACTCATTGTTTCTCTGTGCCCTACGCCATTAAGTACAAAATGGAGTTGTGAGATTACCACTGACTCCAAGTTAGATATCTCCAGCTAGACATACATCAAACTGACTGACATGTATATTGATTGTCTTTTTTTTTAACTTGGTGCCATTGTGGGTGCGCATCAACTATCAGGGCAAGTAGAATTAGTCAATAAATGCAACCTTACCAATGTCACCCACATCCTCAAAAAGGCAGTTGACTGCCAAAGCATTAATAATGCTTTCATGAAACATAGCGGCAGAATTTCTCTGATGGTTCCCTGTGAACTACACATGTAAGAATAAAGGAAGAACTGAATTGTATCTTTGGGTTCAGGCAGCTTTGACTTTGACTCATGTTGCATCTTGGAATGAATAAATCGAAAATAACATCAAATGGAGACAACATGAAAATGCCATTAATGAAATAAACCAGCAGCTTAGACCAAGTCCTATGCCTCTGATGTGGGCTGAGAGCATTTTACTAATCTCTAGGTAACCCGCAGTCTGTCATAATTAATTTAGAAGGTTATTTCTAATTCTAGAGGTAGGGGTCAGTAAATGGAGTTTTGATGGGGCCTGTTTATTTACTATAAATTAAAAATTGCTTGTAGACAGGAACTGTGAAGTGAGGCAGAAAGATTACCAAAGTAGAAATGTTCACTGGAAGTCACAGTTAAACCTTGGAGAACTGGGGCTGCAGTTCTGGAATGAATTCAAAGCAGAAATAAGAATTAGAACTGTCAGCTTGAAACCACTAATCACCTCTTCCAAAGTGGTTTCGTAGAAATGACATTGTGCATCTAGGTTTACATCGCGACACAACCTCAACAAGCTGGATATTTGGGCACTTCTGCATCTTCTTCCTATCTACTTGACTTCAGTGGCAGACCTAATCAGTTATCGTGGCCCCAAAACATTGAAACTCTGCTTAATTCTTCTGTCTTGCTACTTACCTCTCGACCCTCCACAACCTACACAAATCATCTTTGACTGTGCTAAGAGCTATTTTTCCTCATTTTGTTGCTCTGCAGAATTCATTTCTGTCTCTGCAGAGCACCTTGAAATGTTAAAAGCGCTAATGGCATTACAGAAATTGAAACATTTCCATTTGGTTCCTGGCACATACTTTCCACAGCTCACAGTCAAATTGAAATTCAAGTGTCATCCCTTTGCCCTTTCACTTTCTACTCTAACAATCCACATCAAAGAGCTTATTCTTTTCAGCTGCTTGATCCATCTACTTTGGAGCTTCCATCGTCCGTGACTAAAAAAAGTATTTATTAATGCTTTTGGTAAATCGTTTGGATGAGGGAAGATCAATCCATTTCTTTTCCTATCATCTTGCTTCCTGAAGATAGATTAGTCATTAATTAAGCCTTAACAAATCAGCAGAGATATCTATGGGTTCACAGGTATTATCTAATGGTATAATCTGTGCAGTTGTTCAAGACTTATATGAACCTTTCTGTATAGGCATCAACAGTTTAGTGTTCTGAATAAAATTCATGTCAGACTCAAAAATATTTCTCTTTCCACAGACACTGTCAGACGAGCTGAGTTTGTCCAGCATTTTCTGCTTTTGCTTCAGATTTTCAGCATCCATAGTATATTGCTTTTATTCATAGTTTAATTATGGAGCTGTCTCTGGCTGGATTAACCTGCTTCTCAGGATGGTTAAGGATAATCTGGGGGAGGAACCTATTTACAAAGAAATAAGAAGAATTATAAATAAATGCTGTGTCATATCAGTCTCAAAGTGACACAATATTGATGAAGAATAAGTATTTTCATTACATTTGTTCTCAAATGTAAATTGGATTCTTAAACAAGCTGAGGTGAACATAATGGACAGTCAGAATAATATTTTCTTCAATTTTCTATTACTTTCAACAGGATTGAGTTTAAATTCTTCCTTATTCACCTGGATTTGGTGATCAAATCTACCAGCCAACAGCAAGGCATAATCAGCTGGTTAGGGCCAGTGTGACATTAGCTCTGGAGAAACAGTGATTTGTATAAGCTTATTCAAATGTGCAGGCTTTCAAGAAACTGTGATTCTTTGTATCTTAGTATAAATGTCCTGGGAAATTTGTACAAACCTTACAAATCTACCGTCAAGCGTGTCAGTGCAGCTACATAGATTCCCCATGCTTGTTAACAATCAGTTCTCCCTCTTCTGTGATTCTTTCATTCAGGCTGACTACTAATTGAAGACTTCAGTAGAACTCGGAAACTTACCCAAGTAGCATTTCTACAGTGAAAAGAGACAGGGAAGGAAAAATAGAGTGAAACGACGAGAACAATAAACTTGGGAATAAATCTAATAAACTAGCACTTGTAGTTTCAACCAGCTTCCAGCAAAGTGTATCTTCATGCAGCTAGCACTAAATTTAAGGGTAAAATTGGAGACTGAGGGAATTGGAAGATCACTGGCTGACAGGGCATGAAATGAAGGAGAAAAATAGGCACTGAGGCAGTAAAAAGGAGTAAATGTAGTAAGTATAAAGTGTGATAAAATAAGCAACAAAGAAAAGCACAAAGATCATAAATCAGTGCAGGAAAGGCTAGCTGCAATCACCCGCAGAACAATTCCATGCAATGGCAGCTCACAAATAAGCTTTGATTCCAGAGGGCATAAAAGAAAATGTTGGTATAATGGGAAGGTGGTTTCTTTGTATTCTATTCATTTGTAAATGTATAATGTTAAGACCCTCCTTTGATTGCTTTCGGAATAGATTCTCCTTTTTAACAATTGGATTTGGCAGTGGTTGAATCAACAAGGAGGAGGTAAAGAAATAAAGAAACTAAAGACTCAAGGTCAGCAGAATTGAAAGACAAACAGTTCCTACACAATCCGTCCTTCTTGTAGCAAAAACAAAAATTGCTGGAAAAACTTGGCAGGTCTGGCAGCATCTGTGGAGAGAAATCAAAGTTAATTTTTCAGGTGCTATGACCCTTCCTCAGAATGTCCTTCTTGGATATCTGGTTACTGACTGTGACTGTTTGTATATGGATAAAGTTCAAAGAGTTTGAAAATCACTCTTGCAAGCGGGTTGTATAAAGTTTAAGATCAGTTCTAATGTCACAAAAAATGTATAAGATGATGTTACTGGTTGTTTAAGTCTTCCTTCTTTACTGAGTCAGAAATAAGACTTGAGGGAGCACTGTACTAAGCTGCTAACTTTAACTGCAATCAGCAGATGAGATGGCAGGAACAGAATAGGCTCACCTGTTCCAAGGTCACCTAATAATAAGCCTAATTGATTTTTCAAGAAGGTGTGAAACAATAATCTCTCAGGATGAATTTGTAGTGATTCATGAATGGCATGCTCAAGCCCCATTGTGGGGTGGAAAATAATATATATAGTTGCTGATAACTTGATATTACTACTGTAATTTAAAAAGCTGTTGGTTCTATTGTTGTGTGGTATGAGGTTTTTGATCACCTTAGCCATTCATCATACATCACTGAGTATTGTTCCCTTCAGATTGTATTGAACAATCTGTTGGTTCTTCATCTAAATGCTCAGTGAATGACAGATAGTCTTTACTATTTTGCTTGATGGAGGGTCAGAATTAGTGTATTCTCTACCTAACAATGTTTTTATGTGGAACTAAAATCCATCAAAATACATTTATTACCAAAATCCCTCTAAGAGGACTGACAGAAAAGATAGTTCAGTTTAGTGTAATCAATTCAGTTCCTCAGAGACAGCTAAACCTGTTCTCCTTCACTCCTCTTACAATGTCATCTTTGAGGACAAAGGTTCACCTAATCTCATATTTAATAAAAATTTGAATATATACTAAAATGGCATGAGAATGCTAGCCTTAGCTCAGTAGCAGCAGTCTTGCCTCTGAGTCAGGACATTGCAATGTTCAAATACCACTCCAGAATCTTATGAACCTAATCCAGGCCGACACTTCAGCAGCAAATTGACAGAGTTCTGTCCTGCAGGGGTACCTCAGGGACCATTAACTGTGCTTAAGTTGAAGAGTGGGTGGATGGGTGGGTGTGCTGCCATGCTGAAGTTGAGGACTGGAGTCCCAGGCTAGGAGCAGAACCGGTGCCTGTCATTTCTGTCACGATTCCAGCCACCTAGATGTCATACGATATATTCAGTAAGATGTTAGACCCAAAACATAGGTTGACTATAAAAGATCCCACAACTCTATTTAAATAGAGAAGGGGAGTTTCCTTCTGGCTGACATTTATCCCTGAAAAGACATCACTAAAAACAGATCATATTCCAACAGCTATAATTTCAATGCCCATTTGTGAGAAGTTGACACACACAAATTGCTGTTTGATCTACATTGCAACAGTGACTCCATGTTAAAGTGATTTTGATGGGAGTAAAGCAATTTGAGATATTCTGAGGTCCTACACAGTGCATTTCCTTTCTTTCCAATGTGGAACTAGCTGTGAGACTGAGTGTCACTTTAAGGTTTCAAAGACATCAGGGAAGCAGTGGGGCATGATGAGGGATTTGCAGTGACAAATTGGACTCTACTCACCAGGCTTTGAAAGAATTAAATTCAGCTTGATGTAATAACATGCTTCACTTTTCAGTCCAACTGTATTGACAATTGCCAGGCTGTAGTACTAAGACAATGTCATTAGGTGACACTATAGCACACCTTAATACCTGTCCTAGCATCTGGCAACTGCAACTGAGCAATTGTGACTGTTTTAAATTGAAACTAAAGGCAATTATAGAATGTAGTTTAAAATGCTATCAGTATTATACATGCTGCCTTTCAGTGGCTCCTCAATGAATACCCATTGTCATTAGAAGGACTTGACACACATCATGAATTACCTAAAATGTCACCATGAAATAACTCCATAATAAATGTTTCACCTATTTATCTGAGGGGTCTAGTTAGTCAGTTGGCTGACCAGCTGGTTTGTAATGCAAATGATAGCAATGTAGGTTTCATTGACTGAGCTTACTATTAAGGACTCTCCTTCTCAACTTCTCTTCTCGTCTGAGGTATGGCAAGCCTCAGGTTAAACCACCATCATTTCTCTGAAGAAAGAGCAATCCCATGGGTCCTATGGGACTGTGATGACTTTATTAATTTTCATCTGGAAATTCTCTCTGATATTTTTAGTAATGGTTGCCACCCCTGAACATAGGGGAGAGAAAATTTAAAATATTTACTGTATTGTTGTGTAATTTCAGATATTATGCCTTTTATACTTTATTGCGAGATGCTATTTATCACTACACTTTTATCGTTCATTTTCTCACTTTTAATACTGTCATTGTTACACTTCAGCTTTGTCAGCCATGAGGCGGCTTGCTGCAGTCTGCAGCATCGCGGCTTCATTAATGTCCAGAGGGATACCAGTGAGGCGGCTAATGTGGCAACAAAGCATGGCAATGGCTGGAGCAAAGTAGGAGCACAGATGGCAGACATGGAATGGCAATGGTGAAGGAAGGTGGCAGCAACAGTTGGTCTCAAAGGATGTCAGCAACTGTGATGTGACGGTCGGAACCGAAGCCTTGCGAGTGCTGGTGAAGTCTGTCATGTCCAATGGAGATCATCAGTGACAATCAGCGGCAAACACAGGCAAGTCCTGGCCCAGCGCAGGGGAGAGACAATCCTCTTGGGGAAACCCTAACTTGGAGCATCTTCAGGCCTATGGCTTAAGAAAGGACTGTAATGCTTCGACTTTTTAATTTTATTTCCTTACTTTTCCACTTTTGTACTAAGAAGATTGTGGTGCTGAACTCTTTAACTTACATCTTTACTTTTCTACTTCAGTAACTAAGATTTTACACCTGGATATTTTTGTGTGACAACATTGTGCACTTTACACTGTACTCTTAAACCCGGTACTTAACTCCATGTGACAATAAAACCTAAATATAAATCTAATCTAAATCTGTTAAAAGGTTCTCAATTGGAAATCCATTTCAATTTTCTTAGAATGGTAGAGCCTAGAAAGAGGTCATTCAGCTCATTTCCAGAACTGACTCTTTTGAACATTATTCCTTTTCCCATATCCCCATTATCTTTTCTTCCTTCTTCAAGTATGTATTCAATTGCCTTTTCAAATATACAACCGAATTTGTTTCCACCACTCTCTCAATCTAAATCCTAATTATTTGTTACATTGAAAGATTTTTCCTTATACCATCACTTGCTTTTCAAATCCCTTTCTCGTTACATTTTTAAAATTAACATAATATATGCACAATGTGTACAAAGTAAATAAGGAAAAGTTTCACTGGTCTTACCAGGTCCTAGGGTTGCTCTCCCAGTAGAGAGAAATGACCGGTGGTGGTTTAGACTTCCAAAAGGCCATTAATAAGGTGCCTCACAGGAGGCTACTGAGTAAGGTGAGGGCCCATGGTGTTCAAGGTGAGCTACTGGCATGGATTGGGGATTGACTGTCTGACAGAAGGCAGAGAGTTGGGATAAAAGGTTATTTTTCTGAATGGCAGCTAGTGACAAGTGGGGTCCCACAGGGTTCAGTTTTGGGGCCACAGCTGTTCACTTTAGATATTAATGAACTGGATGAAGAGACTGAGGACATTCTGGTGAAGTTCGCCGATGATACAAAGTTAGGCAGACAGGCAGGTAGTACTGAGGAGGTGGGGAGGCTGCTGAAAGATTTAGACAGTTTAGGAGAGTAGTCCAGGAAATGGCTGATGAAATTTAGAGTGAGCAAGTGTGAGGTCTTGCACTTTGGAAAAAAGAAAACAGGCATGGACTATTTTTTAAACGGTGAGAAAATTCATAAAACCAAAGTATGAAGAGATCTGGGAATGCTAGGCCAGGATTCTCTAAAGGTTGATTTGCAGGTTGAGTCCGTGATTAAGAAAGCAAATGTAATGCTGTCATTTATCTCAAGAAGGGTGGAATATAAATGTAGCAATGTGCTTCTGAGATTTTATAAAGTGCTAGTTAGGCCCCATTTTAGAATATTGTGTCCAATTTTGGGCCCCACACCTCAGGAAAGACATACTGGCGCTGGAGCATGTCCGGCGGAGATTCACATGGATGATCCCTGGAATGGTAGGCCTAACATATGATGATCGGCTGAGGATCCTGAGATTGTATTCATTAGAGTTTAGAAGGTTGACGGGAGATCTAATAGAAACTTACAAGATAATGCACAGCTTAGAAAGGGTGGACACTGGGAAGCTGTTTCTATTAGGCGGGGAGACTAGGACCCACGGGCACAGCCTAAAAATTAGAGGAGTCAATTTAGAACAGAAAGGAGGAGACATTTCTTCAGCCAGAGAGTGGTAGGCCTGTTGAATTCATTGCCACGGAGCTCAGTGGAGGCCGGGACGTTGGTGTCTTCAGGGCAAAGATTGATAAATTCTTGATCTCGCAAGGAATTAAGGGCTACAGGGAGAGTGCGGGTAAGTGGAATTGAAACACCCATCAGCCATGAATAAATGGTGGACTGGACCCGATGGGCCAAATGGCCTTGCATCCACTCCTATGTCTTATGGCCAAATCTGAGGTAAGAATCCTTCATAGCAACTTGACCTGGTGTAGGAATTGAATCCATGCTGTTAGTGTCAGTCTGCATCACAAACTGTTTGTCCAGCCAACTGAGATAACTGACCCCCACGTACTGAACACATTTATGGAGTACAATGCTTGCATGAGTTAACCCTTTTGTCACAGTGTCAGAGTTGTTGAATAACTGGAAACTATTTTATGAGGCAGTCAGTTCCTGAAAGGGTTAACTGACATTACAAGATAAAGTTACAAATCATACAATACCAGGTTATAGTCCAACAGCTTTATTTGGAAATACTAGCTTTCAGAGCGCTGCTCCTTTGTTAGATAACCTATGGGGCAGGATCGTAAGACACAGAACGGTGTGAAACTGTCTTCATAGCTATAATGTGAATTTACTCTGATAGCTCACTAGAGACAATCGTATATCTCAAATGCTCTTAAGTATGATGACATAAACCTGTTACTATTCATCAACATTGAGCCCATCCTCTGCTAAACTGTCTGTAAGCATCCTTCCCTGCATGCATTCAATCGTCTGGACTAATAACAGCAAAAAAGATTGGTTTTGGCAAATCTCCCCATTTCACCTCATGTCTCCACCTACCCTTCATGGCTCCTCATACATTTCATATTAGGCTATATGTCCATTAACATCATGACTCCTCATACCTTAAATGCCAAGCTATGGCATTTCTATGCTCAGCAACCCATAATATACTCTAGATCCAATGAAACTGATAATGGCAATAAGATGCATTAAAAAAATTAATTTATTTTACTTTCTTAAAACAAATCCCTTTTCACTGCTTTTCTATCAAAGTGCTAGCCATCCAAACTCTTTAAACTATCAATAGAAGAAACTGCCAGAACCTGAAACCTCTTAATAAACATTCTACAAGTTACTGAATAGATTAGAGATCTATCGCCATACCAGCATTATTTTTCATGGGCATTGCTACTTCAAGAGTTTAATGGATGTCTGGGCTATCAGCCAGTCTTGGGTGAAAAACCCCCACGGCTTTGCAATATGTTCAAGTTTGGAAAAGTGCAGATAACTAAGGGTCATAGATCCAACTGTCATGACTGAATTAGTCACAGATGAGACAACAGAGAGACTGAAAACAAATATGAGAATATTAAAATTGAATTGTACTCAACTGGGAATCAATTATATACCAACGAGCCCAAATGTGATGAGTAAATGTCTTTGACTAAACAAAGAATAGAAAAATGGAGCAATCGAGGATACATTGCAAAAGTTTAATCTAGTAATACAAAGTGCATGGATGAGCTATGGGCAGATGTACATAGTTTTAGAGATAGTGCAATATATGAACAGATATTGTTTTTGTCATAGGATGACATCAAGTTTGAAATATATTTATTCAACATAAGGTGGCTATTAGGGAAGGGGTGAGATTATTGGATTGTGAACAGAGTTCATTGCAGAGACAATTTAATTTTCAAAATATTCAGTTGGAGAAAATTTCTGGTTGTCCAGTGCGAGTCATTAGATGCAATCTGGATGCAATTTAGAGAAAGTGAAGGGTGTAATGAGAATTAGTAGCAGGTTAGATCTGGGTGTTTTAAGCACGCAAATATAAATTAGCTCTCAGTTTTCATATTCATGTTGCTGTGGCAATGCCACAGCCAAAGTTGACTTGGCAACCAACCTTTTCTCCTGTAGAATGTATTAATGTGATCATTTGAAAGTTGGAATTCTTGTATTTGTCCTAATGAGTGCAAGACAACAGTTTCAGCAACATAGCTCCCTTTTCAGACACTCAGTGTTTACTTGCTCTCATCTTTTAAGAAAATGAATGCTCGATGGATACAATGTGGATATTAGAATCCAATTACAGCTTAACATTATTGAGAGTTCTCCAACATGTGACACGGCAAGAATTCTAAGAAATTTCATTGCTCTTCATTAGAATTTAATGAGCAGCTCTTACAATTGAGATCAGACCCCTGCTGAGTCCCAGTTGTGAAATGCACATGTCATTGGTATGAGACCACTAGAGGAAGTGTCAAATAAAACCTGCAATTAGGAGGTTGTACTCTCATGTTTAAATGACCTCATAAATATAGATTAGGGGTGTGTAGAATGTTTCAGAGAAGGTTGAGAATAATTCAAAATTTTAATTAAACTCTGTAGATCCTCTTAAATACTCATTGATGTTAATAATTATAAAGCTGCTGTCAATGAAAATTTGGCTTAACTGAACCAGACTGACTTAAGTTTGAGCAAATAACCTTTTCAACATATATTATTGTCTTGCTGTTGTCATCACTTCTCGTTTTCTTATTTTTGTCAATGTGAACAAAGGTTATAATTGACATGCTAAATTCAAGAATGTATCTATTTTATTGAATTACTACCTTTGGATCATTATCTGAGTGGCTCAATATTCACTCAGTATGTGTTTCTTTTAGTAATCTGATATGTTTGTCACAATCATATAAACCCTATCTTCGTCAAAGTGTGTATACATTCCTCTTCTCTTTGACTGATTCATGCACGTGCAAGATCCACTGGGCTAAATGTTGGTGAATGTTTTAACAAACACATCTCCTCTCCTGTCAGCTTGGGACCAAATGCATTCTTCTCTAGTTTCAATTCCCCTTGTCTCCCAATAGTAACCTCCGGCTATCCAGCATTAACTGCAAAGTGCAGGAATTCAGTGCTTGATTCCCAGCAGTAATTTGATTTTTCGTGATTGTGTACAGTGTTTGACTCATTACCACTCATTTTATACAACTGGTCAAAGTCAGATTGACGCATCTTTGATTATCGAAGCGGTGTTCACTAGTTTCAAGATAACATAACTAATGCCGTGGAGAAATATGTTCTCACTGCATGTTGCTGATGTTAGTATATGGTTATAGCATGACATTGCTTTTTCTGTCAGAATTACCAACTAATTCCACAGAAAGAAATTATCTTTGCTGCGTACAATGGAGTTCCACGTTTGGTTTAATGGAAGATCAGACACAATATAACCAGAAAGTACTGAAATCATTGTGGAGATTTTAAGTTCATATTAAATTAAAAATGAATAGGAGAAAACAATGTATTTATTTATGCAACTTTATTTTAAAAGCAAACATATTTGATGTAGCCAATATTTGCTTAATCCCAGAATGAAACCTGACTTAAAAGATCATAAGGTTATTTATTTGGTTTGTTAGTGTGATGGTCAGTCACCCAGATATATTCACACGATGCTGCAGAACTTCTTTACCAGTAGACTATTACACAAAAGAACAAGCTTTTTGAAGATAGAATACAATCATAACACACTGCAAAAGAAAGTCTCAAACTGTTTTTTAGCATTATCTATTACAGAGATACAAATCCAGAGAAATTATCCTTTTTTTCCTCAATTCTTAAATTGTAACTTAACTGACTCCTCATAGTTTCTATATCATAGACTGCGGAAGTAACTTGATGAGTCCTTTCCAAATCTGCCAAACATGAACTTCTTCACAAATCTGAGAATCTTACCCTTTCCCACTTCTAATATCTTTCAGATTGCTTACAAAACTCTATTGGTGTAGAACTTCCATAAATTAAACAATTGCGCTTGGTGATTTGTTCCTGGAAGTACCATAAAATAGCAAAGAAACTAAACTTGTTCCTAAACTCACTCCTACAAAATGGTAGCCATTACAAACACCTGGCTGAGAGAAGGCAAGACAGTCAGTTCAAAATTCCAGGGTTAGATGTGTCAGGCTTGATAGAGAGGGATGTAAAATTAGTAGAGTAGTTGTATTATTGATTAAGGATCTGTACTAAGTCACAGCTGTACTAAGAAAGGACATCTTGGAGGGCTCATTCAGCAAGGCCATGTGGATAGAACTTGGGAATAAGTAGGGTGCAATCATGGTGATTGGATGATACTATGGCCTCCCAAAAACCAGCTGGAAATAGAGGAAAGATATATAGGCAGCTCACAGAAAGATGTAAAAACAACAGGATTGTTGTAGCTTGTGATCTTAATTCCCATGTTTTCACTAGGACTAGCTTCCTGCCAGGGGCTTAGATGGTGACATTTTGTTAGGTGTATCCAGGAGGGATCTTGAAACAACATGCAGATAGTCCAACTAGGGAAAAGGTTATATTATACCTTTTATTGGGTAATGAGCCTGGCCAGATGTTCGAAGTTTCAGTGAGGGTGCATTTGGGAACAGTGACCATAATTCTTTAAGTCTGAAGGTAGTTATGGAAAAGGATAAGGCCGGTCTTCAGTTGAAAGTGCTAAAATGGGGGAAGACTAATTACAATAGTATTAGCCAAGAATGAGAAAATTGGATTGGGTGCAGCTATTTGAAGATAAATCCACGTAACATGTGGGAGTCTTTTAAAAGTCAGCTGACCAGATTTCGGGGCCAGCATGTTCCTGTGAGAATAAAAGATTAGGATGGCAAGATTCAGGAACCTTGAATGATGAGAAATGTTGCAAGTTTAGTTTAAAAGATAAAGGAAGTATATATAAGGTTTAGGAAAAAGAAATCAAACATGGTCCTTGAGGAGTATAGAGGAAGCAGAAATGAAGTTAAAAAAGAAGTTACATAGGCTACAAGGGGCCGTGACATGCCCTTGGCAAGTAGGATTAAGGAGAATCCCAAGGTATTTTATATGTATACTAGGAGTAAGATGGTAGCTAGGGAAAAGGTTGGCCCATTCGAGGACAAAAGAGGGAATATATGTATGGAGGCAGAGGAAGTGGATGAGATCCTTAGCTAATACTGCACACTAGTATTCGCCAAAGAGAAAGACATGAATGATGGTAAATTGTTGGGGGGGGGGGGAGCTGCGGGGGAGAGGGTGTTGTTAATACTCTGGGTCATGTCAATATGAAGGACAAGGGCAGTGTTGGGTGTCTTGAAAAACATTGATGTAGAACACTTCCCTGGGACTGAGGGGATCTATCCCAGGATACTAAAGGAGGCAAGGAAGGAAGCATTGACAAAGATCTTTGTTGCCCCTTTAGCCACAGCCAAGGTCCCAGAAAAATGGAGAATATCCAATGGTGTTCCTTTGTTCAAGAAGGACAAAAGGGATAATTCAGGAAATCATAGGCTAATATATCTTATATAAGTGGTAGGGAAATAATTGTAGAAGATTCTTAGAGACAAGATTTATTCACATTTAGAGAAGAATACTTATTAGAAATATTCAGTATGGCCTTATGCAGAGGACGACCTGTCTCCCACATTTGATTCAGTATTTGAGGAAGTAAATAAAGACAAGTGTGAGGGTAAGGCAGTGAACGTTGTCCTATATGGATTTTACTAAAGCAGTTAACAAGCTCCCTTATGGTAGGCTGATCCAGAAGATCAAATCGCATGGAATCCATGGTGAGTTGGTAAGTTGGATACAGAACTAGTTTGGCCATAGAAGACAGAGTGCAGTTGTGGAGGGGTGCTTAACTGGCTGGAGGTCTGTGACCAGCAGTGTTCCACAAGGATCCACCAGGGCCTCTGTTGTTTGTAACTCATATAAATGATTTGGATGAAAATGTCGGCAGTCTGATTAGTAAGTTTGCAGATAACATGAAAACTGATGGAGTTGTGGATGGTGTGGAAAGATATCGAAGTATGCAGCAAGTTATAGATCAGTTGGAAAGTTAAACAGAGAAATGGCAGATAGAGTTTAATCCGGACACGGTGAGAGATGATGCAGTTTGGGAGATCAACTGCAAGAGGGAAGTATGCTGTAAATAGCCAGATCCTCAGGATATTATATATGGAAAGATCTTGGGTCCATTCCGTTGTTCCCCGAAAGTGGCAACACAAATGGTTGAGGTGATAAAGAAAGCATTTGGTATGCTTGTCTTCATCAGTGGAGACATTGAGTATAAAAGTGGATAACTCAGATTTCAGATGTGAAAGACTTTGCTCAGGCTACATTTGGAGTATTGTGCATAGTTCTGGTTACCACGCTGTGGGAAGGATGGAGAGGTTTTGGAAAAGATGCAGGAGAGGTTTAACAAGATATCGCCTTGATCAGAGTGTATTAGTTTTAAAGAGAGATGAGATAAAGTTGGACTTTTATCACTAGAGTGTCAGAACCTAAAGGGCAACCTGATAGGAATGTATAAAATTATGAGAAGCAGGGAGAGAATGGATAGTCAGATTCTCTTTCCCAGAGTAGAAATTTCAAATGCTAAGGGCATGGGTTTGAGGTAGATAGGGGAAAGTTTAAAGGAGAAATATGAGACATGTTTTTTACACAGAAGGTGGTAGGTACCTGGAACATACTACCGGGGGAGGGGTAGAGGCAGATGTGATAGCAAAGTTTAAGAGTCATTTAGACAGACACACGACTAAGCAGAGAATACAGGTCCACGTGCAGCAGAGGGCATTATCTTAGAAAGGCATCATGATGGGCTGAAGGGCTTTACTGGTCTATGTTCTGTCATTGTAAGTCACACCAACTATCACTAGAGTCATAGAGATGTACAGCACGAAAACAGACCCTTCCGTCCAACCCGTCCATGCCAACCAGATATCCCAACCCAATCTAGTTCCACCTGCCAGCACCTGGCCCATATCTCTCCAAACCCTTCCTATTCATATACCCATCCAGATGTTTTTTAAATGTTGCAATTGTACCAGCCTGCACCACTTCCTCTGGCAGCTCATTCCATGCACGTACCGCCCTCAATGTGAAAAAGTTACCTGTTAGGTCCATTTTATATCTTTCCCCTCTCACCCTAAACCTATGCCCTCTAGTTCTGAACTCCCCCACCCCATGCCCCTCGTAATTTTGTTAAACTCTAAGGTCACCCCTCAGTCTCCGACGCTTCAGGGAAAACAGCCCCAGCCTGTTTAGCCTCTCCCTATAGCTCAAATCCTCCAACCCTGGCAACATCCTTGTAAATCTTTTCTGAACCCTTTCTAGTCTCACAACATCTTTCCAATAGTTGGGGAAATTTTTATTAAAATTACATTTTTGCAGTAAGAGTCTCACACTCATATCTAGACTGACAGGTTTGATGTTGTGTGAATCCAGAGTTTTGCCTATACCTCTCCTGAAATGACTATCAGGCAATGTTTAAAGCAATGTTTGTTGACACATCTTCAAATTCAACTTCCTAGCTCCAGGTATATATTCAATATTTCAACAGAAATATGCAAGAAATGTCGAGAGAGCTGCATATAAGCAAGGCTGAAGAAGCTCAGAACTGCCGTCAAAGGAGGACCAATGTCTCGTTCCAGATTTACTGTTACTTAATTGAATTCTTTGCAAAAAATCTGAGGCAGCAGTCAAAGCCAACTGGGCCTATAGCTTTCTGATTCAGCCATTTATTTGCTTGATTGCATGTATTTAACTTGTGTAAATATTGCAAGTGAGCTTCAGATATTCATGTACAAGAAATGTAGGTGGCAGAGCTTGTCAGACTGGAGACTTGGGACAAGTGGAGTGCCTCAGGGGTCAGTGCTGGGCGCATTGCTGTTTGTTATCTATATCAATGATTTGGGTGAGAATGTACAGAGCATGATTAGTAAACTTGCAGATGACACTAAAATAGGAGGTATTGTGGACAGTGAGGAAGGTTGTCAGAAATTGCAGCAGGACCTTGATTAGCTGGGGAAGTGGGCTGAGAAATGACAAACGGTGTTTGAGATAGATAAGTGTGAGGCCTAGCATTTTGGAAAGTCAAATCAAAGTAGGGGTTTCATGGTGAATGGTAGGGACTTAAAGAGTGTATTGGAACAGAGGGACCTTGTAGTTCAGGTACACAGTTCTCTGAAAATGGAGTCACAGGTAGGCAGGGCAATAATGAAGGCTTTAGCACACTAGTCTTCCTCAGCCAGGGCACTGAGTACAGAAGTTGGGAAGTTATGTTGTAATTGTACAGGACACTGGTGAGGCCACACTTGGAGTATTGTGTTCAGTTTGGTCACCTTGCTATAGGAAGGGTGCCATTTAACTGGAAAGAGTGCAAAAGAAATCTACAAGGATGTTGCTAGGACTGAATGGTCTGAGTTATTGGGAGAGGTTGGACAAGCTAGGACTTTTTTCTTTAGAGCGTAGAACACTGAGGGCAAATCTCTTAGAAGTGTGGAGGCATGGATAGGGTGAATGCACTCAGTCTTTTTCCCAGGGTTGGGGAATTGAGGACGAGAGGGCATCAGTTTAAGATTAGAGGGGGACAAAATAACTTAGAGGGTCAACTTTTCTACACAAAATATGGGACGCATATGGAATGAGCTGCTAGCAAAAGTGGTTAAGGCAGGTATACAAACAACATTGAGAGTCATAGAGATGTACAGCATGGAAATGTACCCTTCAGTCCAAGTCATTCATGCCGACCAGATATCCCAACCCAATCTAGTTCCACCTGCCAGCACTTTGGCCCATATCCCTCCAAACCCTTCCTATTCATAGACCCATCCAGATGCCTTTTAAATGTACTAGCCTCCACCACATCCTCTGGCAGCTCATTCCATACACATATCACCCTCTGTGTGAAAAAGTTGCCCCTTAGGTCTCTTTTATATCTTCCCCCCTTCACCCTAAACCTTTGCCCCTTTACTTCTGGACTCCCCTACCCCAGGGAAAAGACTTTGTCTATTTATCTTAACTATGCCCCTCATTATTTTATAAACTACTATAAGGTCACCCCTCAGCTTCCGATGCTCCAGGGAAACAGCCCTAGCCTATTCAACCTCTCCCTATAGCTCAAATCCTCCAACCTTGGCAACATCCTTGTAAATCTTTTTTGAACGCTTTCAAGTTTCACAACATTTTTCCGATACAAAGGAGACCAGAATTGCACACAAAATTCCAAAAGTGGCCTAACCAAAGTCCTGTACAGCCGCAACATGACCTCCCAATTCCTGTACTGAATACTCTGACTGATAAAAGAAAGCATACCAAATGCCTTCTTCACTATCCCATCTACCTGCGACTCCACTTTCAAGGAGCTATGAACCTGCACTCCAAGGTCTCTTTGTTCAGCAACACTCCCTAGGACCTTACCATTAAGTGTATAAGTCCTGCTAAGATTTGCTTTCCCAAAGTGCAGCACCTCACATTTATCTAAATTAAACTCCATCTGCCACTTCTCAGTCCATTGGCCCATCTGATCAAGATCCTGTTGTAATCTGAGGTAACCTTCTTCGCTGTCCACTACACCTCCAGTTTTGGTGTCATCTGCAAACTTACTAACTGTACCTCTTATGCTCACATCCAAATCATTTAAAAGGCATTTGGACAAATACCTGGATAGGAAAGGATTAGAAGGATATGGGCCAAGTGCAAGAAAATGGGGTTAGCATGGATGGATATTTTGTTCGGCATGGACCAGTTTGGGCCAAAGGGCCTGTCTCCATGCTTTAGGATTCTATGAGCAGGTTGAGATTGTGCAAAAGAGATTACCGTAAATCAGTCGGTGATCAAACTGCTAATGGAATCATAGTATAAGCGGAACAGTTGAAATGAAGAGTCTTAGTTGGAGACTGAGAAAGAAACTACACCGTACCAAACTGAAGTACTATACATCGAGTTATTGGGGGTTGGAATTACACTACCACATCTATGTGCAGACTACTGCTAGGGGAGGCCAGGGTTGCCAGCGACCTGCGTTCCATTCCAGCCTTGGGCAACTGTCTTTGTGGAGTTTGCATGTTTTCCCTGTGACTGCATAGGTTTCCTTCGGTTGCTCTGGTTTTCTCCCACAGTCCAGAGATGTGCAAGCTAGGTGGATAAGCCATGGGAAATACAGAGGTAGGGTAGGAGGGTGGGTCTGGCTAGAATGCCCTTCAGACGGTTGGTGTGAACTTAATGGATTGAAAGGCCTGCATGCACACTGTAGGTATTCTATGACTCTAAAATATTTATTTGAATGGCTCCAAGGATGATGATTTTCAGTTGTATTTATAAATTGGGAATTTTTTAAATTTTTTCCCTTTAGAGAGAAGGAAGTGAAGAGAGAATTTGAGTGTTATTCAACATCATAAGGGGTTTAGACAGGGTTGTTCGAGAGAAATTGTTTGCATTGGTAAAAGGATCAAGTACCAGAGGACATTGATTTAATGTCCTAGTAAAGTGTCCATCAGTAACATCATGAAAAGAATTTTTACGCAGCAAGTTTAAGAATCCAGAATGCACTTCCTGAGAGTGTGATGGAGTACTTTCAGTCATGTCTTCCAGAAAGTAATTTGGGCAATTACCTGAAGAGAAAGATTTTCAGGACTCCAGAAAAAAGTGGGGGAGTGGGACTCGCTGAGTTCCTTTAAAAGGGAGTTTGCACAGACATGACAGGTTGGATTCCTTCCTTCACACTGTAAGCATTCTGTGAGCACAGAAACATGCACAAACGTAAGTGTATGAAAAATGATGCTGTGGACATTGGGTCGATCTTCCCATTTGAAATTAATGCTACTGCCAAAAGATATATCAAGAAATTGGTCAAGTGTTTAGAACACTCGTGCATTGCAGATTGATTGGTAATCCTTATGGCGATGGACACTGAGCCTAAAGCATACAATGATCGTCACAGCAACTGGCACTTTACTGCCATTGATGGAGGTTGTTTAGAATTCACAGTCATTTCTGCAGCAAGAGGTTAAGAAATTAAGATGCAATCCAAAGATGAGTGCACAATCAAGGCTGGCACCCCAATGCAGTACTAAAAGTTGTGCTGGACTGTTGGAAGGAGCATCTTTTGGCATGAGATATTAAACTGAAACACCTTGATGTAAAAGAACACATAGCAAAATCTACCCTGTGGTAAGGGAGTTTTTCAGTGACCTGTCCCACTTATAACCCTCAATTGAGACCAAAGACCTATGTTTAGAACACTTAAACTACGAATACAGTAGCACACCAGTTATGCATCTGATAATTTGATGAAGGGCTTATGCCCAAAACGTCGAATCTCCTGCTCCTCGGATGCTGCCTGACCTGCTGTGCTTTTTCAGCACCACACTTTTTGACTCTGACTCTCCAGCATCTGCAGTCCTAATTTTTTCTCCTCATAATTTGAAAGGCCAAGACTAATGATCTGGCAACATGAGTTCAAATGCCACTCTCACAGCTGAGAAACTTAAATTGAGTTCATTTAAACAACCTGGAAAAGAAAATAATTTCAATAATTGTGACTACAAATTTATTTTTCATGTCATAAAGACCCATATGAATTCTTTAATGTTATTTTGGGAAAGAAATCTGCCATATTTACCTAGGGTATATGAATACAGACTTAACAGAAATGTGGCTGACCCTCAGTTGCACTTTGAAATGGCCAAGTAAGCATTAACAACCAGGAAAAAGCCAATAAGATGGCAAATTATCACTTTTGCTAAGGAAGTTAAGACTGGGAAATAAATGCTGGCTTGATCAGTATTGTTTAAGTTTGGCAAGAAAGTTAATCTAAATTAATCTAAGCTATTTGTCAAACACTGTATACTGTCGGTCAATTTGAAAAGTATGTAGAAGACTTCATTTCACATCTAGACAGCAACCTAATTCTTGTTCGTATAACATTTTCAAACCATCCTTTGAGTTCAATACTAATAACCTGTGGAAAATAATAAAGTGAAACTCTTAAAGCTAATTAAGTGTCTCTTTGAAATACTTCAGCCATCGATAATGCCATGTCCAATGTTACATCTGTCTGTGTGACATGGCAACTTTCCTTGTTGTCTTAGCTGTAATTAGCTTATATAAAACAATAAAACACTATTGCATTTATGAAAGAACAATTATCATTGAAGTTTACAGACCCCATATCTATCAGGATAATCTTGTCAACATATTCTCTTGGGGTCTGACTAATTTGAAATGTTTTCTACATCAAAGGTTTTGTAATTAACAGCATTAGCTGCTTATTGCTTTTGCCATAAATGATTTGTCAGCAGATCATCTCCTGAATCTTCACTAAGTATGTCTGTGTTCAGGAGGAAAGGAAACGATGGGAGATAAATAGGCCTTGCATTATCCTAATTCCCTTGAAACCTCAGAGGAGTTGAGTTACATACCATGGGATGCAACATGTAAAGCTATTTTCTTTGTTATTGTTTAATTTTATTCTAAAATATTAACTCTGAGTGTGCTGAAACAAATAATTTTAGGTTCTCTTGACCTTCTGAATGACATTGATCACTCAACTAACTTCGCCAAAATAGAGTAACTAGTTCCTATACAAGTTGTACTTGATGAGATCTTGCTGTTCACAGATTGGTACCATAGCTCTACATCACTACATTGATTTATATGACAAAATCATGTAATTAGCTATAAAAAATGTTGATGTCATGAAGGGTTCTTTAATATTGGAAAATTATTCTTGATGTTTGTTCCTGGGTAAGAAAAATAAAGAACAAGATACAGCAGAATCACAGATAAATTCAAATATATCCATCCATTAGCAAATAAGTGTACAAGTGCACAGGGACATACATATGCACAGATACACAAACATGCCATGACCATCTGTTTCTCACACACACACACACCATTGCTTTAGTTTTGGCTTTGCTATTTCAACATAACATTGACTTGCCTCCCACATTCTACCATTTGCAAATTTCAGGCTATCCAATTCTCTGCTGTCATGTTCTAACTCCTGTCAAGTCACACTTGCCAATACTTCCATGTACTTGCTGATCCACAGCTCAGTGATAGCATATCATATTGCAGTCAATCTATTCAACACAACCCCATCCCATTTCAGCAATTTACTTAATGCATTCTTCTGACATTCCTCTGTTCAGCATTTCACCAAAGTTGTGAAATGCTTCCTAGAAATTGGTTAATGATTCTATCATGATCCTACCTTCTTAGATATGTCTGATGTATACTATTAGATTGATTGATTTTCCCTTTTAAAATGTTGTATAAGAACCTTTTCACCTGCTATGCTAATACCAATGCTAGTTCAAAATCTTTGCTCCTTTAAAATAAATACTTCTTCAAACATTTTTCTAAAACCGAATGGAGATATTTCCAAGCCCCCATTCATTGATTGTTTTCACATGCAGTCCACTTAGAGGTCCAATGGGACTTTGTAAGTACCAGCAACAGTAATTATAAGATAATTCAATTTCCCACACAATTTTCTTTATTGCTGTTCATGGGAGATTGTCATTGTCTCAACCAAACTGGAGTTTTGTTTGGGAGATGATTGAGGAAAGTGCTTTGCAGAGGGAGGGAAGGGAGGTATTTAATTTAACTGGTAATTAGCAGCCTGTACATTACATTAATAAAAGAAAACTAGCGCCGCTTGGGGCACGAATGCCACATGGAGAACACAAAATGGCCAATTAAAAATTTGAGGATGATTTTAGGTGAAATGATGCTGCACTAATGATTATGGAAAATATTAACTAACGTAACACTCTGGATACTTCAACTGCTGCGTTTCAGATTTCTTTTGGGCATCTAGAGTTTGCTCCCTCAACATTCCTATGCTTTTGAGATTGGATGACCATTAACTGCAACTTGAGTTGCTGTGCAGGATTTCTAGACCTATATATATATGGTTTCAAATCAGTATGCTCCTGATGTGTGAAGGCTTCCGACAGAATGATTTCTAATTAATTCAGATCTTGCAGAGAAAGAAGATACACATGGAGTTGAATTTGTAATACTTATCAGAATAATTAACAAAATGCTTTTTCTAACCACTGGATGTCACGCAGTGTTTTACGGCCAGTGAAGCACTTTTGAAATGTAGCCACTGTTGTCTGTGGAAAACACAGTAACTAATCCATTTTAATTCGATCAGCTTCAGATCAGAGCTTAGGAGTTGGAAGTTGAACTACATACAGTGATGCATAAGGGAAGGGGAATGTTACTTTGATTTTTTTTGAACTAGGAGACACTCACATCATTTCAGATTGCGCCTTTTGTTTTGGTCAGTAGTCATGATCAAGAGGGTGTGAATATGACTAAGGTGGGTAAGGAGACCCAGCAAATAAGTGTGCAGGAGCTTTAGCCTCTGTAATTATCCAGTAGGTTTGAGATGCTTGCAGCCTGTTTGAATGAGAGCAGGAACTGTAGAGTGGATGAGTAAACTGAACATTGCACCGTGAAACAGAAAGCCATTCAAGAGAGGGTCACGATAAGGAATGGAGTAGTAGGTGATAATATTATGGGGGGGGGGGGCGCAAAATCAACACCATTGTCTGCAGCAAAGAACAAGAGTTAAGATGGTTGTGTTGCTTGCCTGGTGCCAGGATTTGGGATATCTGCTCAGGGCTGGGGAGAAACTTGCAATGGGAGGGGGAAGATCCAGTGGTCAGAGTCCATTTTGGTAACAATGACACAGATATGAGAAAAGAGTTTCTCCACAGAGACTATGAAGATCAAGGCACCAAATTGTAAAGCAGAACCTCAAAAGGCCATAAGGTATAAAATTAGAGAAATAAATATTTGGCTCAAAGACCAGGTGACAGAGGCGGGTTTGAGTTTTTGGATCACTGGCAGCAGAACTGGAAAAAGTAAGGACTATACCATTGGAACAGTATACACCTGAACTGTGCTGGGACCAGTGGTTTTTCCAAATGCATAACTATAGAAATAGAAATGATTTTAAACTAAATGGTAGTGGAAAGGAATCAAATATTGAAAGGTGTGGTCTATCAAAGAATAGTGAGAAGATAAGAGAGGAAAATAGTAAATGAAAAATGAGTGTCAGAAAACAGCACGAATAGACAGAGAGAAAAACAATACATGAATCAACCAAAACTAGACTGCATTTGTTCAAGAGTTAGAGACGATCTTGGTTCAGGGAGTCAGGATGTAGCATCAGTTTGGATGAAGATAAGGAATAGTAGGGGGAAGAAGTCACCAGTGGAAGTAGTATATAAGAAGAAATACTGAATGCTTGTGTTAAATGGATAGCAATAATTATGGGTGACTTTAATCTACATTTAAACTGAAAAAGTCAGATTGACAGTTGTAGCCTGGATGAGGAGTCATAGTTTCTTAGTGTAGCATGTTTTTGAACTGCTCAGAGTACATGTTATATTATACTTGGTTTTGGATAATGTGATGGGATTAATTAATGAGTTCAAGGTTAAGGCTTCCCTAGGTAGCAGCAATCACAGTATGATTGAATTTTATATCGAGGTTGAAAAGAGGAAGATTAAGTCTAAGTCTAATATTTTAAATCTAAATTAGAGTGACCAGGTGGGCATGAGGCTGAACTAGTTGAAGTGAACTGGCACTCTAAACAAGAGGATAAATCAATAGAGATACAGTGGTAGACATTTAAGGAGATATTTCAGCATACTCAGAATAAGTATGTTCCTAATATAAGAAGAATTCTGCAGCGAGACTCACCAACCATGATTAACTAAAAAGATGAGGGAAAGCCGCAATGTTTAGGAAAAAGCATATATCTGAAAGTAGATGAGTGGCAGATCAAATGATTGGTCAGAATATAAAGAACAGCAATGAATGTCTAAAAGGTTAATCAGAAAAAAAGATGTGTGAGAGGAAGATAGCTAGGAATGTAAAACCAGAGAGCAAGGTCTTTTCACAATTATTTAAAAAGGAAACAATTAAGTTAAGTGAGCGTCGGTCTCCTAGAGAGCAAGAATCAAGAGTTGATTATAAGGAAATGGCAGATGAAATGAACAAATATTTTGCTTCTACCTTCACTATAAAGGATTAAAAATAACATTCCAGTTGAGCTGTATTTCAGGAAGAGGAAGAGAGAGAAGATGTTTGTGAAATTACAATCACAAGGGAAGTTGTACTAAGAAGACTGATGGACCTGCTGGCTGACAAATCTCAGATTCCAAATGGACTTCATCCTAGTCTTAAAAGAGGTTGGTTTTGAAGCAGTTGATGTGTTGGTATTAATTTTCCAAAATTCCCGAGAAAGGTTCCATCAGACTGGAAAGTAGCTAAGAAGAAAGGAAGTCAGAAACAGAAAGCTATAGGTCATTAGCTTGATGCCTGTCATGAGGAAGGTGTTGGAATTGATCATAAAAGAGATTATAGCTATACACATAGATAAACTTATGATAATTGGGATTTTGCATGGTTTTGCTAAAGGGAAACCATGTGTTACCAATTTATTGGAGTTCTTTAAAACAATAGCATGCATAATGCATAAATAGGAGCCTGTGTATGTCTTATATTTGGATTTCTAGAGGGCATTTAATAAAATTCCACATCAAAGGTTATTGCTGAAAATAAAAGCTCATAGTGCAGAGACCCAGAAAGAGGTTTGGCTTGCTGCCAAAAAGCAGACAGTATGCATAAATGGATCTTTATCTGATTGGCAGAATGTGACAAGTGGAGTCCAGCAGGGTTCTGTACTGGGGCCATTACTTTTTACAATTTACATCAATGACTTTGATGAGAGAAGAGAAGACACAGTGGCTAAATTCACAGATGACATTAAGATAGGCAAGATAGTAATTTGTGAAAAAGACATGAGGTAGTCGCAGACGAATTGAGTGATGTGCCAAAAATCGGACAGATGAAATAGAATATGGAAAAACATAGTTGCTTGGGTAGGAAGGATAAAGAAACAGAGTACTACTTCAATGCAAATTGACCGGGGAATTCTGAGGTGCAGAGGGATTTAAGTGTTCTGGTGCATGACTCACAAAAATGAGCCTGCCAGTTTAGCACATCATCAAGAAAGCTAATGGAATGCTTTCCTACTTTTTGTAATGGGAATTGAACATAAAAATTAGGATGTTTATACTTCAGTTATATAGGTCATTGGTGAGAACACATTTTGGATAGTAAGTCTCCTTATTTAAGGAAGGATGTAAAAGCACTTGGGGCAGTTCAGAGGGGATTTGTTAGGTGGATACCTGAAATGAGTGGATTGTTTTGTGAGAATAGGTCAGTCAAGCTGGATTTGTTGCCACCAAAGTTTTGAAGGGTTGAAGGTTTACTTGAATAATGTGTTTAAGATTCTGAATGGTCTTGACAAGATGGACATAGAAAGATTTCATCTTGTTGGGGAATCAAGGATCATTGGGGGTGGATGAGAATATGGAAATAGCAACACAAACAGATCAGACGTGTTCATGTTTAATGGTGAAGCAGGCTCAAGGGCCCAAATCATCTACTTCAGATCTAGTTTGTGTGGCAAGCTTCCAAAAACAGAAATGTGATAAAGACAAAATCTGATTTTGTCACAAGGGATATATATCAGCTAGGATACTGGTGATACCTTCTCTACATTTATTCTACCTGTGATGTACAGGGTCCAGTGTTTGACTGGGGTGGACAAAGTCACAAGTCACACAACACCAGGTTATAATCTAACAGGTTTATTTGAAGTCACAAGCTTCCAGAGTGCTGCTCCTTGTCAGGTGGTTTCAGGCAGATGGGACCTCGAATTAGTATCTCATATAAAATACAATACTTCCACTACTCCCTCAGTACAACATCAGAAAGTCAGATATGATTTTTGCCTTCACTCCCTGGAGTAATACATGAACCCAAAACCTTCTGATGCAGAGGTAAAGATGTTGCCAACTGAGTGACAGCTAACCACCTAAACAAGCTTAATGAATTTGAAATGAGCCTTACTGTTTGCAGTTTAGATATTTTCTAATCAGCTTGCTCAAGTTGTTATTACACATCTCTGAAACAGATGGGACTTGAATCCAAGCCTCCTGGCTCAAAAGTAGGGACACTACCACTCCACCAAAAGTGCCCTCTTCCTGATTGTAGTTTAAAAAGTGCAACTTCATTTGATTAATGTCACAGTTCCATGCACTTAACTCTTCGAAGAGCCTGAAAAGTGTCAGTCTGTGCATTGTGACTGTGCCTTCTTCTTTGTATCAGAGGATTACAAGCTCAAATCCCACTGCAGTTGATACCTCAGTGCTAAAGGAACACTGCACTATCACATTTAAAGTTATTGGGACAAATGTAAACAAGTTCCATAGCGCTAATTAAAGAGGCAGCATTTCTCCTGGGCAACATTTGTCCCTCAGCCAACACTGTCAAAAACAAATGAACTGCCTAAAAGGCAAATATTGGTGGTTCAATGGTTATATACCCCACAGAGTGCAAATTGGCTGTTATGTTGCTGACTTAACAGACTGTTCTTCCAAAGCAGTTCATTGGTTGTAAGCAACTTCAGACATCTGAAGGACATAATAAATACTAATTGTTTCTCTCTTACCAGCAAATTGATAGATTTCACTATCTGTGAGAGATAGCCCCTGTTGGCTAAACTGTGTTTTAGCAGCGGGAGTGTAAAGTTATTCCAAAATGTGAACGAATCAACACAAACATTGTGGAATTGTGCTTTGCATTTCTTGATACCGAAGAAAAGGTTAAAGTTGCAGATGATGTCCTTTGTCAAAGCTATCTGAAAACTTCAAGCCTTTCTTTCTTCTTTGGTTATTGCTTAATTTGGTGTAAACTTCCTGACTTAGTTCTGTATTTCCAAGTTCACAGTTATTCCTTTTAGTCTACATTTGCTGTTTAACTGACTTAGGAAGTGTCCTCATTTTTGTGGTTCAGTGATTTCTGACAGGCAGAAAGGTAATAAGACTCAACAGCACACTCTGGGACTAAGCTGATTTTGTTCATGGCCACCAAAATTCTGAGAGAGAGAGAGAGAGAGAGAGACACAAGGGAGCAATAAACCCATAAAGTATAGGGCTTAGCTTCTGTTATCTTTCATATACTTGTGTCATGGTGCTCTATGTCTATGGAAATAGCTTTGATTGTGGCATTTATACGTCTTCACAATCAAACATCAATTTCACCACACCATCTGCACAGATGAGTACAGGATTTTACCTGGATTTTCTGATGGCCGGATAGTCATTTCGGCAGGGCAGATGGGAGCGGCGAGTGAGGACTCTGCAGAATCCCACAATAGCAGACTCCAAGAGAATTGCTCAGAAAATTGCAGGATCTGATGAGTATTACCCCTGTATCTGGTGCTCTCTGATGGATGTCAGTGATTTTGTTGAGTCTGCTGCAATTAATTACTCAGGAACAGATAGAAGATTAAAAATCTAGTCCAGCCCATGCATAACTAATAAGCTGGTTGCCTCCCCCCCCCCCCCCCCCCATGTCCTTGACTTCATCCAACTGCCTTTGCCCCAAAACATACCTGTCCCTCTATCATTCCAAGGACCCCACACCTTTAGACATTTGAATTACAGAATACAGAAACTACTGCCATAAAAACGTGACCAAGCTTTGACTTCCACCCCCTCCTCCCAGTTATCCAGCACTGCAAGGCATCCGTTACATTTGAGGTGCCCTCCTTATTTCTGAAAGAGCCATGATCAGAATATCTCAGCAGAAATGTAAAGCTCTGCCTTTATGCCAAATGTAGGAGCACAGTGGCAATATGGCTGCCATTGCCCATTCACAGAAAATCCAGCCTATTGTTGTCAAAAAGTAAATTTGGCAAAATATTTCACAGGAATGCAGTCAAGCTCACAACGACCAGAGTGACAGATGACATACATTATCTCTGCCCACTGGAAGTGATGGAGATTGCAAATTCAGACTTAATGTAGTCTCTCTTCAGATTGTTTTAAGCTTCAGAACCTCATATGTACCAATTGTAATCATATTTTCATCACACCGGAGCAGAGCCAAATTACATCTGAGCAATTTGTCAAACAGAGAAAGGATCTAAGACACTTTAGTTATTTGTACATAAACTGTGGGTGTCACTGGTTGGCCAGTATTTAATGCTCGTCCCCAACTGTCCTGAAGAAGATAGTAGTGAGATGCTTTCTTGAACCTTTGCAGTCTTTTTGGTGTAGGTATACTCACAGTGCTGTTAGAGAGGAGGTCCAGGAATTTGACCCCATGACAGTGAAGGAACACCTATATATTTCCAAGTCAGGATATTGTGTGACTTAGAGGGGAAGTTGATGACTGTGGTGTTCAATATTCCTGCTAAACTGCATAGCAGTTGGGAAGCTCCTCATTACAATCAGCTTGCCAATGAATGGCTTCCACTTTTAGAAGCCATTACTGCACACTGACCTCACAGGTCTGTTCCACAGAAAGAACAATCACATGGAACATTGATGATGTTCCCATGCATTTGTTGATCTCACCTTTCTAGAAGGTAGATGTCATGTCATCATTGAAGGCATTGTACATGGAGGATAAGGTACCACTCAAGCAGTGTGTATTGATCTTCATGAGTATTTTTGAAGCTTTCCTGACTTATACCCTTATCAATGGTTGACAAAGCATTAGAAGCCAGGAGGTGAATTACTTGCCAAAGAATTCCCAGCCTTTGACTTCCTCTTACAGCCACAGGATTTATATGGCTAGTCCAGTTCAGTTTCTGGACAATGGGAACTTCCAGGATATTGATTGGCAGGGATCCATGGATTATTTCTTGTTTGAGATTGTCATTGCCTATCATCTACATGGTGCAAATGATTCTTGCCACTTGTCAGCCCAAATTGGATATTGTTCAGGTCTTGCACTATTTAGAGGCAGGATGCTTCAGTATCTAAGGAGTCACAAATAGTATTGAACATTGTGCAATCATCAGCAAACATCTCCACTTCTGATCTTATGATGGAGGAAAGTTCATTGATGAAGCAGCTAAAGATGTTGTGACTAGGAACTTCTACAATGATGCCCTGGAGCTGAGATGACTGACCTCCAAAACGTTCTACCATTTTCCTTTGTGTTATGTATAACTCAAACCAGCGCAGAATTTTCCCTCTGATGAGCATTTACTCCAGTTTTTGCAAGAAGTTCTTAATGTCACACTCTGTCATATATTGCCTTGATGTCAAGGGCAGTCACTTTTACCTCACCTCTGGAGTTCAATTTTCTTTATCAATATTTGGACTAAGACTGTACCAAGGTCGGGTTCCGAGTGGCCGTGGTGGAACTGAATGTCAGGAGCTGGTTTTTTCTGCCTTGTTACCATTGTCCACAACCTCTTCCATCACTTGGCTGAAGTAAATGATTTTGTTATTTTGCACAAAGTGTTGAGGCATTGGGCAGGTCATCAGTCAGCAGAAGATGTGACAAGAGACAAGCATTGTCTCTTCCAGTGAAGGACCACCCATCAACACATTAATTAGGCAGTGGCCAGACCACCAGTGGGCTATCCTCTGAAATTAAGATCTCAGGGACAGAGTCACTGTGCAGTGAAATCCATTGTACAATTAATGGCCAACAGCTCCTGCACTCAGCAGTGCCATGGTAGAGGCAGTAACTACAGATGTACAACTCCCAGCATTGCAGGGGGATGTAGCTTCTCAAGTCAGGGATCATGAGACAAGCAGAGGCAGGCTTACAAACTCTCAAGGCAGAAGTTTCCAATCCTTTGTATTTTGTTTTACTCCAATGCTTGTTGTGGTTACAGTGATCAATCCAAGTGTGAATTGAAGTTGATCTGCCTAATCCGTAATACAGGGAGTTAAATACAGCCTATTAAACTCACTGGGGCTATGGTGAAGTTAAGATTGGCAGTCCTCCAGAAACCAATTAATTCCACAACACTGTTTTAATCTTGGTTTTTGGCATCATGCAAACAATCTGAATTTGATTTAACTTCTGGCTCAATTTTGTTCTTGCCCTTATAATGCATTTCTGCACAATTTATTTGTTGCCCTAGCAATAATGCCTGTAATACCAACTGATGCATCCAGGTTATTAATTTAAAATGAATGATTCCTGCTAGCCTGAACTTGGATACATGCTTCATCTCCTATACCAAGCAAATAGCCAGCTAATTCAGACAGTAAATTGTCTTCTTAAATCTCTGTTTACAGTGTCCTCCACCCTCACCTCCAACCATAATTCCAGAATAAAAAGGCGCTGATTTAAGACTGAGATGGGCAGGAATGTCTTTGAGAGTTGTGAGGCTTTGGAACTCTTTGCTACAGAGTGTTGTGGGGGCAGAGTCTTTGTGTATAATTATGCTGAGATAGGTGGTTTCTTGATCAGTCGGGGAGTCAAGGGTGAGAAGGATAGGGCAAGATAGTGGATGTGAGGAATTTCAGATTAGCCAAGGTTCAATTGAATGAGAGAGCAGGCTTGAGAGGCTGAACAGTCTCTACTTCTTATTGTCTTAACTGCATGTGCAAGAACACATATGAATTCTTTGCCACTTAGCTTGATATCATTTGGACCAGTTGCCTCAGCTATTTCTCTCCCTTCTGCTAGTTCATTGTACCAATAAAGCTTCTTCAGTTCTAGCCCTGAACTCACAGTTCTCTCTAGTTTGTCTTCTATTTCCCTTCAGGTCCGCACCAGGTTCATTTTGTTCATGGGATCCACCTAAATACTGATGATCTTCAGTTTTATTTCACCTTCACCACTTGACTCTTCCACTGTTCCCAAGTTGTCAGGTTATTTATTCAATATCCAGAGCTGAGTAGCCAGAAATTTTCTCCAATTAAATATCGAGAAGAAAGAACCAATTATTTTTTTCACCTCCACAATGCTTGTTCCACAATTAATTTTAAAAATTCAACTTCCAGCATGGGTTTGGAGAAGTTCTTTTGATTGTTTTTTTATTGAAGTGCATTCCACTTTTAGCAGATAATCCGCATCATTCTTCTACATTATTATTCTTCCTTTTAGACTTTCTCTTAAATTTAGGTTTTGGAATCAGTCTTTCATCAAGGTTAAGTTGTTTTTTTCCCATTTCAGAGAGAAATTATTTTGTAAGGCCACACCTTCAAATTTCAAATAAGTAAATTATCTCAGAAAGGTAATGAGTGGACATTTATAATATTAAGAGCTACATATAAGAAAATGTTGGTCAAAGATGGCAGCAAAGAAGAATTTGTTAAACAAAACAAAGAACTGCAGATTCTGGAGATCAGAAATAAAAATATAGATTGTTGGTGAAACTCAGCAGGTCTGGCAACATCGGTGGAGTGAAAGCATTGCTAAGTTTTTTGAGATCGATAGTCCTTCATCAGAATTGTTAGCAGCAGGGAAAAAGTGGTATTTATGCTGCGGACAAGGTCAGACGGGTGCGGAGAGAGGTGAGCTAATAGATGGAGATGGAGTCTCGACAGAGAGCGATATGGGAAGGAGAGGAACATTAGGGGATTAATGAAGTAGGCCAGGAACGAGGTGAAGCTGAATAAGTGATAATGAGAGCTGAGAGTAGGTGAGAATGGGTACCGTGCTGAAAGCAATTGATGTAATGACAGGATCAGGTGTAGGAGTGGGTAAAAGAAAAACAGGGACGGATGGAATCAGGCTCTAAAGTTATTGAACTTGATGTGGAGGTTGCACGGTCCACAAGGGGAATATGAAATGGTTTACTGAGGCTCACTGGAATACTGCAGCGGGCCTGAAACAGAGTTGTTAGCATGGTGTGTTGAAGTGGCAGGCAACTGGAAGCTTGGGGTCAATTTATGAGTTGGGTGGATTGGATTGAGTTCTTGACTCAGTAAAGTTAAGGGTTTGACTAGGGCTGTACAGTTGATGATATGTCATTGAATTTTCACGGATATTAGATAAAGTAACATATAACAGACTTGTTGGCAAAACAGAAGTCTGATTCTGGGTATTTCACACTTTAGGAAGGATGCCATGCTCTTTGATAGTATGCTGCCATTATGACAGGGATGCACACTTCAGTAATGTAAAGAGACAAGAGAAACTAAAGTTGTTTGCCTTAGAGAAGAAGAGGTCAATTATTATGTGAAGATTTAAGAAATGTATTAAAGATCAGGATGATTTCAAAAGAGAAATTGTTTCCATTGGTAGAAGGGTCAATAACTAGAGGAAGCAGATTCATTATTAACTTTCAAAAGTAAATTTGGTAACACTTGGAGGGTGTGATTTGCATTGGGAAAAGAGCAGGGGAGTTGTATAGCTCCACCAAAGAACTGGCATCAGAACAACGGAACAAATAACGTTTTTCTATGGCTTTGGTATTATGACTCAGAAAAAGAACAAAACAGAAAATCTGACAAAGGAAGAAGCCTCCCATGATCCAAGAGTGATCTAAGAAAAGCAGGTAGATATCAGGATCATTCCACTGAGTGGATCCTCAGTCCAAACTTCCTCTAATTCCATTAGAGTCTGGTCTCCATTACCAGACCACAGGATAGCAGGAGTTGCAGTTCAGAGTTAAAGTTAACTCAGTATTGAAAGTGAAAGGCTGTACAGTGTCAAATAAAAACCTTATCTTAAAAGTCTCAGTAACAAGGACAGATTTTATTTTAAATCCTTCCAGCAACACAGCCAGAGACAGTGTTTTATTGCAACAGAGACAAGAACATCTTGTCTTAAACCCCTGACGCAAAAAGAATGCCTCATGTAAAATTCACTACATGCTTACACTGGAACACTGACCTGAAAACTTTCTACAGCACACCTCATGCATTAAATTGTCCTCCTCGTTGTAGCTGCCATGACTTGAATGCACTGAATGAACCTGCCTCTGGCAGATCAACTGAGAAACAGTGTCCTCTCGCAATTCACTCCCCCACCTCCTTCCACACAAAACACGCTGTCCAGCAGCATAAATCATCATGCTATCAAATATAGAATCTAAGAACAGAGTTGTAATATGTAACCGTTGATAATAAAACAAGCCTTGCAGTAATTCCAAGGCGTTGCAGAACAGCTGGAGCTGGCACTAGCTCAGAATGTGATGTATCCTCTTCAGCCTCCTGCTGTCAGAGTGAATCACTGGCACCGTTCGTCATGCACAAGTACTTTTGAGGTTAATTTAGTGATGGGAGTCTATAATTACACCAAGTTCACAATGAATTTGGTGTGATTCAATTTAAACAAAAATGCTTCCACTAATGGAACATTATCCCTTTGTAGCATTATCCATCAGGAGGCGGTTGTGTTGTAAGTCGAGTGAATAATGTACAGGCTCCTTTTCTTGGAATTATATTCCCACTTCATGGAAGTAATTGCATTGGGTGCAGTGATGCACGGGCCATCATGCGGTGAGACCCTTCAGTTGATGGTTCCACATTGTGTCAGGGTGCCTGCCAGTCCAACGTTTTGAGATTGTTTCTGGTGCAAATTCTAGTGCATTGAAAGGCAGCCACTGCCATTGATGTAGGACAAAGTTAAAAATCACTCAACATCAGGTTTCAGTCCAACAGGTTTATTTGGAAGTACAAGCTTTTAGAGTGTTGCTCCTTTGTCAGGTGGCTACCTGATGAAGGAACAGCCCACCAAAAGCTTGTACTTCCAAATAAGCCTGTTGGACTATAACCTGGTACTGTGTTATTTTTAACTTTGCCCACCCCAGTCCAACACCGGCACGTCCACATCATGGATTTAGGGCTCATCTTAGTTTTGCCCTGTTGGTACAGGGATGGACTCCAGTATGTAGACACCCCTATATGGAAGCCAGGTCATTGAGTCATTTAAGACTGAGATAGACAGGTTCTTGAGTATCTAGGGGATTAAAGATTATGGGGAGAAAGTAGAAAAATGGGGTTGAGAAACGTATCAGCCATGACTGAATGGCAGAGCAGACTTGATGGGCTGAATGGCTTGATTTCTGCTCCTTTGTCTTATGGACTTATGGTCTTATGTGGGGAACAGACAGTCTAAAGCAGAGCTGCTGAAGAGAAGGTTTTGAGATCGTGTTTCAGTGGTTTCACTGGTATTGTGAATATATGGCAAGGGATGAGATTTGAAGAAGGGATGGGGTCAGAGGGCAGTTAAAGGGAAGAGGAATCTAGACGGGAGTGGTTACCAATGACTTTTTAATCTTAGAATCTTTCACATTTGAAAGGAAGATAATTTTTAAAAAATTAAACTGCCAGAAGAGATAATGGATGAAATGAAACTAGAAGTTGAACAGCTGCGATAGAGTTAGTGCTGTTTAAGGGAGACGTCAACAGTGTGCAGGTAATAGCATGTTGAGTTGGGCATGGCTCAATCAGAACACAGCAAGAACAGCAGCCCAAAGAATCCAATCCGCCAGAGAGAGAATTAATAGAAGAGATATGACTGAGAGACCCAATCTTGAGGGATACCTGATCAAACATGAGGAGGGAAATAAAAAGTGACAAAGATAAACAAAGTACTGGAAGAAATACACAGAAATGTCATTGAGAGAACAGCAAAACCCCTTCAAGGTGGCCGTTTCTGGAAGAGATGTGGCAGTGAAGTTGGCTATAAACACATGGTACTGTGTTATGCAAATTATAGATGTAAGTAGAGCAGCATGTACCTTTGTACAAATTGACAAATATAAGATTCTAAAACCTTACATATTATTGAAAAAGCTATTTTGTGCACTAAGTGCTGAATGCGACTTGATGATTGAGTTGCTTCTTCCCTGCAGAGTGTAATTATGGTAACTTTGAAAAGCTCCCTGAAGCAAACAGAAAGGTAATGGCTGTCAAACAGCCCACACTGAATGCAGTTATCTCCTGATAGTGCCTACATGAGTAATGGTGCCAAGTCTAAAGAAGTAATCGAATCTCCTGTAATTACTACCATTCGTTACCATAACATTCAACTCTAACAAAAGTCTTGATAGTCAACTTCTCAGGGCAAAGCAACTCTCATGATGGAGGATATGCATCAATTAGTCCTGTCTGCCCTGGCCACAAGTACTGTTTAATTCTGCTGCCACCGAGGAACACCCCTCCTTTTAACATTATGGGTGTATACTTTCATTGAATATCTTAGCCTTTTATTATTGTTATTCTAATATTAAAATGTGACCCCACCCCCCTCTCCATTACGTACATGTTACAGCAAATGTAGTCCTCCGCTTACAATGACATATCAATTCATTCTCTTTCTATCAAACCTTTGTGCAGACTGTGACTTTTATTTGGAATACATTGGCTTTAAAAATGGATAGAATGATGGAATTCTCCCCCAACTCAGAAGTAGCGACCATAATATGGTAGAGTTCAGTCTGGAGTTTGAAAGGGAGAAGGCAAAATCGGATGTAATGGTGTTACAGTTGAATAAAGGTAATTATGAGGGCATGAGAGAGGAACTGACTAAAATAGACTGGAAGCAGAGGCTAACCGGGAAGACAGTAGAGCAAAAATGGCAGGAGTTTGTAGGTATAATTGAGGACACTGTACAGAGGTTCATTCCCAAGAAAAGAAAGATTAACCGGGGAGGGATTAGACAACCTTGGCTGACAAAGGAAGTCAGGAAATGTATTAAAGAAAAAGAGAGATCCTATAAAGTGGCTAAGAACAGTGGGAAATCAGAAGATTGGGAAGGATACAAAAACAAACAGAGGATAACAAAGAGTGTAATAACAAATGAGAGGATCAAATATGAAGGTAGGCTAGCCAGTAATATTAGAAACAATAGTAAAAGTTTCTTTCAGTACATAAGAAACAAACGACAGGCAAAAGTAGACATTGGGCCACTTCAAACTGATGCAGGAAGCCTAGTGATGGGAGATAAGGAAATAGCAGGAGAACTTAACAAGTACTTTGCGTCAGTATTCACAGTGGAAGACATGAGTAATATCCAAAAAATTAAAGGGTGTCACGGGGCTGAGTTGAGTATGGCTGCCATTACGAAAGAGATAGTGCTAGAAAAGTTAAAAAATCTTAAAATTGATAAATCTCCTGGCCCCGATGGGATACACCCTAGAGTTCTGAGAGAGGTGGCTGAGGAAATAGCAGAAGCATTGGTTGAGATCTTTCAAGAGTCACTGGAGTCAGGAAAGGTCCCGGATGATTGGAAGATGGCCGTTGTAACCCCCTTGTTCAAGAAAGGATCAAGGCAAAAGATGGAAAATTATAGGCCAATCAGCTTAACCTCGGTTGTTGGTAAAATTCTAGAATCCATCATTAAGGATAATGTTTCTAAATTCTTGGAAGAGCAGAGTCTGATTAGAACAAAACAACATGGATTTAGTAAAGGGAGGTCATGCCTGAATTTTTTGAAGAGGTAACAAGTAGGTTAGACCAGGGAAACCCAGTGGATGTGGTATATCTAGACTTTCAAAAGGCCTTTGATAAGGTGCCACACGGGAGGCTGCTGAGCAAGGTGAGGGCCCATGGTGTTCGAGGTGAGCTGCTGGGATGGACTGAGGATTGGCTGTCTAACAGAAGGCAGAGAGGTGGGATAAAAGGTCCTTTATCAGAATGGCAGCCGGTGACGAGCGGTGTCCCGCAGGGTTCGGTGCTGGGGCCACAGCTGTTCGCAATATATATTAATGATTTGGATGAGGGAACCGGGGGCATTCTAGCGAAGTTTGCCGATGATACGAAGTTAGGTGAACAGG